>NC_068305.1:41987276-41994776 GCF_025860055.1 Xyrauchen texanus
ACTGACCACACAACAGCAAGTGCAGCTGCCCCGGGACCGCTCGCTCTATAAGAACATGTGAGCAACACCAGAACATGTGACCCGTCATGACTGCACAGAATTATTCAAGCTTTGCTGTTTTCCGTTTGTTAAACGTCTTGTGTCTGTAATCGTTGCTCTGATCGCGAGTGATTTCCCACATAAATGTCTGTCATTGTATACAAATACTGAAATTACTCCAAACAAATAATGTACAAAAAGACATTTTCAGATTTACAATGATGCAAAAACTTCCTGAACATTTGAAAATAAATGATTTTGTGTCCAAGTGAGTCGAGACGCTTTAATGAAACATGTAAACATGCATGTGACATCATTATAAGGGATTATTAGCCGATTATAATATAACGTTTTTATTTTGAATACATGATCATTGGAGAAGGTCACAGAAGTTTAGTTGAAAGATTATAATTATATCTGAACTGTTTGTCTTCGGGTGTGTGAGTGAAACGAGAAGTGATCAATACGAGACGACGGCGCTTCAATCGCTGATCAATGATACATGATGAAGAGCTTTAATCACACATGAACATGTGAGGCGTTCTCTTCTGTTCACCTGACAGTGAGGAACATTCCAGATGCATCACGTCATGTATGATTAACTGCTTCATGTCGACCCAAACTCTGTAATCGCTGCTTTATAAGCACACGTCCCGTCCTGGAATCCTCACACAAACACCAAGAGACGGTACCGCACACACACGCGGTGCAACACGAGATGTTACAGTGAGCTGTGTGACATCATGTTTGATTGACAGCTGGTTCTGTGGATGAGTCATGGGACGGCACGTGGACGCGCTCGTCTCCAGCGCATTAAAGAAGCACAACGACATGATTGTGTGTTTTATTGAAAGCAGTTTTAGTGACACACACACACACATGCAGATGTCTGTACACTCCTCCAGAAACACACACACACACGTGTTCATATTTACAGATCACAGTGAGCGATGACACGACTGTTAAACATGTGCTGATTCAAATGTTCCTATTGCTCCAGTTTAATGAATGTAATGAAGAAACATCGCAAGTGATTTAATGTGAGACGTTTGTGTGGTCTGATACAGCCAATAAATCGCTTTAATACATGAGGATGAAAAAAGGCCACGCTACTGAAAACTCATTTCCAAACATCTTATAAAACTCTCCACAAGAGCCCAAATGTCCCCTAGATAAATATGTGTCATATCTGCAGCCGTGTGTAAATGATCTTTAATGCAATATAAAGAGTAGGAAAGGTTGTTGTCATGTAATACTGCCGTTTCACCACATCACAACAAAAATACTGCGTTATCAAAACTGTACAGACTCACACTGCTCTAAAACACATCTCCAGCGTCAGTGAAGACGAGCGGAAAAGACATTTAATTGTGTGATTTATTACAGTAACTGTAGACGGAGCAGAACTGCGCCAGACGTCTAACTAAAGTCAAACACGCGTCACGCTAGCGCTAGTGCACCCAAAAGTGTTTTATTAGCTCTCATGTTCGTCATCTAAACTACATCTGGTTAGACGTGTGAGCGCGGTTACATACGGCGTGTGCGTGCGTGTGTGCGTGCGTGTGTAGCGCCGCCCTGCTGGCGGTCAGCGGTGTCTGTAATGTCTCATGAGCGGTACGATACATGACGGCGGTCCCGACAGCTTCAGGAAGGGGTGCTGCAGGAGCTCGTGTGCTGATGAGCGCTGACACGGTTCACGCACCAACATCAGGTCCAGAAACGCGCGCAGAACAGATGACACCTGAACAACACACAAACAACACACAAACAACACACGTTAGGATGAAATCTAGTAAAGAGGTAATTACTATAAACTGTATAGACTCATATACTCTATATAGGGGGATCCGGGGCTAGCTGTCACACATTGAACTCCACCTGAAAGTCTCATAAAAAACTATTGAACATTTTCGGCAATATTGCGAAAGGAAACGGAGACATTTGATTGGACGCGCATTGAACTGTTGTCACTACATGACCCAACAGTGGGGCATATTGTTACACGATACGGGGTAAGTTGTCACAGTGCAACTAGCGGCGAACACAATCTACGCCTCTCTTTACATCTATCGCAGCTTCTGCAGCAGAATTTAAAAAGTAAAACAATCATGAAACAACATGAATTAAAAATATAAACCATCGTTTTGCCCAACAAATATTGTCATTGGATACATTTATGACATTTAAAACACACGTGACATCTGCTATGATACAATGTGACAACATGCCCCGATTTGACCTTCGTCCTAAAAACACTTTTAACATTCCAGTAAAAATCTGCTTAAAGGAATATTCCGGATTTAATCTCAATCAGCAGCATTTGTGTCATAATATTGATCAGCACAAAAATTCATTTCGACTCGTCACTCGTTTACTTTAAATGTGTTCCAGTGACACACTTATAATGGAAGTCAATGGGGCAATTTTTGGAGGTTTAAAGTCAGAAATGTGAAGCTTATAATTTTATAAAAGCTCTTACATTAATTCTTCTGTTAAAACTAGTGGATTATTTGAGCTGTAAAGTTGTTTAAATCATCGGTTAATGGTTGTCATTACGTAACCATGGCAACACAGTTGTATAATTGTCTCTATCTTCACACAGATGTGGTCAGTGAGTGATTTAATGACAGTAAAATCATGTTAACACACATATTGTTTATGTCTTGTGTCTATACTTTTAAAACAGTATTTTAATGTTCACAGATTAAACCCCATTGACTTGCATTGGAAGTGTCTCACTGGAACACACATTTAAAGAAAAGGAGGAACGAGATGAAATAAATTTTTGTGCTGATCAACATTATGACACAAATACTGCTGATTGAGATTAAATCCGGAATATTTCTTTAATGTGTGCCAGTGTGGGGAAATGATGTTTGCTTGTTTACTCAACAGCTGTAATAAAAAATTATGAGAGTGGAAATTTAATGTATGGCAGAATTCACAAAAATGATTCTAGTTTTTTGAACAGTTTGAAACATTTACATTTATGCATCTTTTATCCAAAGTGACTTACAGTGCACTTATTACAGGGACAATCCCCCCGGAGCAACCTGGAGTTAAGTGTCTTACTCAAGGACACAATGGTGGTGACTGTGGGGATCAAACCAGCAACCTTCTGAGTACCAGTTATGTGCTTTAGCCCACTACACCTCCCCCACTCCGTGTTTCATGAAACATGAAAACATCTGTTAGAGAAATCACACGTGTGCATAATTGGACTCCAGACCTCATCGTTACCTTGTGACAACTAGCCCCGGTCTCCCCTATATATCTGCAATACTTCATTGTTATTGGCCAATCACAATCTATGCTCTCATATTTGTGTTAATGATGATAAACTGTCTTAGACAACACGATTTCCAATATAAGTCCAATATTTCTGTTCAGCTCAGAAAATATCCATGTTCATGTGAGGGATTTTAATTATAATATTGAGTATTTAATGAGTTTCTATGTAAAGAACATCCCGATGCACCTTATGAGACTCTTTGAGCCGTGGGGGCAGGTTGTCTCGAATTCGTCTCATGGCCTGCAGCGGAGGTTCATTGAAATATGGAGGCTCTCCATCCACCATCTCCATCACCATAATGCCCAGAGACCAGATGTCCACCTACACACACACACACAGAAAGTCACACACACAGAGACACACACACAGACACACACACAGAGACACACACACAGACACACACACAGAGAGACACACACACACACAGAGACACACACACAGACAGACACACACACACACACAGAAGAAGAGCACACACACACACACACACACAGAAGAAGAGCGCACACACACACACACACACAGAAGAAGAGCGCACACACACACAGACACACACACACACAGAAGAAGAGCGCACAGACACACACACACACAGAGACACACACACACACACACAGAAGAAGAGCGCACAGACACACACACACACACACAGAGACACACACACACACACACACACAGAAGAAGAGCGCACAGACACACACACAGAAGAAGAGCGCACACACACACAGACACACACACACACAGAAGAAGAACACACACACTCTTCATACATCAGTAGTGACAGACTGATATTTTGATCTCTTTACGAGATAAGTCAGTGACCCGCTGTGATGTCATCAATGTACCTCAGTGCCATACGGTAACCTCGAGATGACCTCCGGCGCCATCCAGTACGGCGTGCCAACCAGTGACTTCCTCTTGGGCACCTCTTTAGACACTTGAGCACAGAAGCCAAAATCAGACAGTTTGATCTGAAGAGAAAAGCACAAAAACATTCATGAAATCTGCCAAGAACAATATAACTCAAAGTTTCATTAATCTAATATTTAATTATGAAGTATTTAGACTGTGGAAGTTATACATTATTATTTATCATTATTATTATTTATATACATTCACCATTTAATAAATAATATATTTTCTTTATATATATAGGTTGTATACTACAGTTGCATTGAGGGTATACAGAGCGCTCTGTTGTATAAGGTGGGAATGTGTGAACGGGTCACTCAAAACACTCAGTAGGGAACAGCTCGTGTTCACTCGCGTGTCATCAAACAGCTGGAGCACACGCCACGTCATGTGACCTCTCAAACTGACCCGTCCGTCGCTGGTGAGCAGGATAGAATCACTCTTGATGTCTCGGTGAATGACGCCCTGCGTGTGAAGATACGACAATGCTTTCAACACCGACAAACACACCGTGGCGATCTGCTCCTCGTTCATCCTGTGAGAAACACAATCACACACGAGATCTCATCAGTGTCTCAAACTGTGCTCACATCCCCAAATCTACCACAAACATCCATACCTCAACATGCCACACACATCCATACCTCAACACTCCACACGCATCCATACCTCCACACGCATCCATACCTCAACACGCCACACGCATCCATACCTCAACAGGCCACACGCATCCATACCTCAACACGCCACACGCATCCATACCTCAACACTCCACACGCATCCATACCTCCACACGTATCCATACCTCAACACTCCACACGCATCCATACCTCCACACGCATCCATACCTCAACACGCCACACGCATCCATACCTCAACAGGCCACACACATCCATACCTCAACACTCCACACGCATCCATACCTCCACACGCATCCATACCTCAACACGCCACACGCATCCATACCTCAACACTCCACACGCATCCATACCTCCACACGCATCCATACCTCAACACGCCACACGCATCCATACCTCAACACGCCACACACATCCATACCTCAACACTCCACACGCATCCATACCTCCACACGCATCCATACCTCAACACTCCACACGCATCCATACCTCCACACGCATCCATACCTCAACACTCCACACGCATCCATACCTCAACACGCCACACGCATCCATACCTCAACACGCCACACACATCCATACCTCAACACTCCACACGCATCCATACCTCCACACGCATCCATACCTCAACACTCCACACACATCCATACCTCAACACTCCACACGCATCCATACCTCCACACGCATCCATACCTCAACACTCCACACGCATCCATACCTCCACACGCATCCATACCTCAACACTCCACACGCATCCATACCTCAACCGCCCACGCATCCATACCTCAACCGCACACACATCCATACCTCAACACTCCACACGCATCCATACCTCCACACGCATCCATACCTCAACACTCCACACGCATCCATACCTCCACACGCATCCATACCTCAACACGCCACACGCATCCATACCTCAACACTCCACACGCATCCATACCTCCACACGCATCCATACCTCAACACGCCACACGCATCCATACCTCAACACGCCACAAGCATCCATACCTCAACACGCCACACACATCCATACCTCAACACGCCACACGCATCCATACCTCAACACGCCACACGCATCCATACCTCAACACTCCACACGCATCCATACCTCAACACGCCACACGCATCCATACCTCAACACGCCACACGCATCCATACCTCAACATGCCACATGCATCCATACCTCCACACGCATCCATACCTCAACACGCCACACACATCCATACCTCAACACGCCACACGCATCCATACCTCCACACGCATCCATACCTCAACATGCCACACGCATCCATACCTCAACACGCCACACGCATCCATACCTCAACATGCCACACGCATCCATACCTCCACACGCATCCATACCTCAACATGCCACACACATCCATACCTCAACACGCCACACGCATCCATACCTCCACACGCATCCATACCTCAACACGCCACACGCATCCATACCTCAACATGCCACACGCATCCATACCTCAACACTCCACACGCATCCATACCTCAACATGCCACACGCATCCATACCTCAACACGCCACACACATCCATACTTCCACACGCATCCATACCTCAACGTGCCACACACATCCATACCTCAACACGCCACACGCAGCCATACCTCCACACGCATCCATACCTCAACACGCCACACGCATCCATACCTCAACACTCCACACGCATCCATACCTCCACACGCATCCATACCTCAACCGCCACACGCATCCATACCTCAACACGCCACACAGCATCCATACCTCAACACGCCACACGCATCCATACCTCAACACGCCACACGCATCCATACCTCAACACGCCACACGCATCCATACCTCAACACGCCACACGCATCCATACCTCAACACTCCACGCGCATCCATACCTCAACACGCCACGCATCCATACCTCAACACGCCACAGCGCATCCATACCTCAACACTGCCACACGCATCCATACCTCCACACACATCCATACCTCAACATGCCACACACATCCATACCTCAACACGCCACACTACCTCGCATCCATACCTCAACATGCCACGCATCCATACCTCAACATGCCACGCATCCATACCTCCACGCATCCATACCTCAACATGCCACACGCATCCATACCTCAACACGCCACACGCATCCATACCTCCACACATCCATACTCAACCGCCACACGCATCCATACCTCAACATGCCACACGCATCCATACCTCAACATGCCACACGCATCCATACCTCCACACGCATCCATACCTCAACATGCCACACACATCCATACCTCAACACGCCACACGCATCCATACCTCCACACGCATCCATACCTCAACACGCCACAGGCATCCATACCTCAACATGCCACACGCATCCATACCTCAACACTCCACACGCATCCATACCTCAACATGCCACACGCAACCATACCTCAACACGCCACACACATCCATACCTCAACACGCCACATGCATCCATACCTCCACACGCATCCATACCTCAACACGCCACACGCATCCATACCACCACACGCATCCATACCTCAACACGCCACACGCATCCATACCTCAACATGCCACACACATCCATACCTCCACACGCATCCATACCTCAACACGCCACACGC
>NC_068305.1:41999776-42012276 GCF_025860055.1 Xyrauchen texanus
CCTAGCAACTGGCCCAATTTGGTTACCCCATGTGACTCTACCCTCCCTAGCAACCGGGTCCATTTGGTTACCCCATGTGACTCTACCCTTCCTAGCAACCGAGCCAATTTGGTTACCCCATGTGACTCTACCCTCCCTAGCAACCGGCCCAATTTGGTTGCTTAGGAGACCTGACTGGAGTCACTCAGCACACCCTGGATTCTAACTCATGACTCCAGGTGTGATCGGGAAAATACAATCTTAAAATCCTCTGATGTTTCCAGATTTTCCAGTTAGAAGTGTTGCTGGTCTGTTTGATCTTCCTCTCTCACCTCGTTGAACAGAAGTTCCCGGCGTTGCTGTTTTCTCAGGTCCATCTTTTTAACGGCCACCTGTTTGCCGCTGTGCTTCTCCGTAGCGATGCACACGATGCCTGTGGAGCCCTCGCCGATCTTCAGGAAGTTGTCCAGGTATTCCCGCGGGTCGCCCGGGTTCACCACCAGCTGCAGCGCCGCGCGGAACTGCTCATGAGACACCCGCAAGGGCGGCTGCTCGGATGATGAGCCCCAGCTGGGCGGAGGATACGCACCGGGTGGGATGTACGGGGACGAGGGCTGCGACTGCGCCCCCTGTGGGGTGTAAGGTGGGCTGGGCTGCAATGGCGGGTGCTGATATGGCGAGGGTTTGTAGTGGAAGGGGGGCGGGTACTGGAAACTGGGCGGGTAACCGGATTTGCTGTGACTCTGAGTTAGTTTGAGGGGACCTCGTGGGTACGTCTCGGCCCCGAGCACCTGCGGACTTCCATCACGAGATGCGTACTCGCCCTGTTTGACACAAACAAAGAGGTGTAGATGTGATCCTCCATTTAATGCACAAGTCTGAGTTCACACATAGTTACTCCACATGATATTACAAGCCTATAATGATTTTCAAGCAGATAATTCATCAAGTTTCCAACGAAACACCCACCGAACTGCAGCTATAAATCACTCCTCAGACTCCTATATCACTGCACGAGTGCAGGCCAGAAGAGAGAACGCACTCAAAACATTTAGGACATTTATAGATGTATAACAATCATTATGAAAAGTAACAATAGTTTTAATGCTGAGTCAATATTGAGTTTGTTTAAGGCTCAAGTGAATCAGTGAATCATTTACATGAACTACCTGAACGAACTGACTCACTAAAATGAATCGGAGTTGCTTTGTTTGTCATTATTGAAGTTTGACAGCTGCTGCTCACCGTCTGTTTTATTTTATGGAAAAGAGCTGCGTGAACATTCTGCTAAACATCTCCTTTTGTGTTCCACAGAAGAAATAAAGTCATATGGGGTTAGAACAACATGAGGGTGAGTAAATAATGACAGAACTTTCCTTTTTGGGTCAGAGATCCCTTTAAGAGTGCAAATGTTCTGAGTTCTGTATGTCAGCCCATATAAATAACATTTGGTAAAAAACCCTCTTAAATAAATATATTTAATAATAACCATTATGACATCACACTTTTTTTTCAGCAAAGCAGTAAAATGCAAAAATGCGACAAAAGAAATTTAAAAAGAAATGTTTTGAAGAAAAAGGTTCTCAGCTCAATCACACACACACACACACACACACACACACACACACACGCACACGCACACGCACACACACACACACACACACAAAGACATGCACACACAAACACACACACACACACAGACACTTACACACACAAAGACACACACACACACTACACAGACACACACTACTCACACACACACAGACACACACACACACACACACACACACACAGACACTCGACTCATAGTGGTCACAACGGGCAGCAGATTGAATTATTCCCGCCACACCCCCAACACAAAGAGATGACACGACAAGGATCGCCTCATAATGGCCGTATGATGAGAAGGTTCATGAAGGTGCGGCGTGTAATTATGCCGGTGGGCTCGTTTAATCAATCATTCCCACTGAGAGTGTTCATGGGCCGGAGGAGTCCAGAGACCCCCCCACCCCCACCGCTGGCGGATCCGTGTTCGTGAAACGCACATTAATCTGAATTTGGCAGCGTAATCAACACCCCAACTGGAGTGTGAAATTGAATTCTGTGGCGGCGGTTTTTATGCAACGGCTGCAGAAAAGGAAGGTCCTGCAACATCGCTTCATCACAGCCAGAGCCCTCGAGTCCGCCACCAACACGACAAACCGCTGAAAGTGACCTGAGCGCGCCAGCTTCACGACATCAGTGAGGCGAGACTGATGGGGAACTGCCTCACACAAATATCACAGTCCATATGTGCTGAATGCGCTACAATCTGTTTACCTGAACTGAATCTCTGCAGCTGATGAAGTGCTGCAGTTAATAACACTGAAGTACACACTGCACTACACGCTAAACTACACGCTACTATATGCTGCACTACACGCTGCACTACACACCTGCACTACACGCTACTATACACTGCACTACACGCTAAACTACACGCTACTATCCGCTGCACTACACGCTAAACTACACGCTACTATATGCTGCACTACACGCTGCACTACACGCTACTATATGCTGCACTACATGCTGCACTACACGCTACTATACGCTGCACTACACACCTGCATTACACGCTACTATACGCTGCACTACACACCTGCATTACACGCTACTATACGCTGCACTACACGCTAAACTACACGCTACTATATGCTGCACTACACGCTGCACTACACGCTACTTTACGCTGCACTACACACCTGCATTACACGCTACTATACGCTGCACTACACGCTAAACTACACGCTACTATATACTGCACTACACGCTGCACTACACGCTACTTTACGCTGCACTACACACCTGCATTACACGCTACTATACGCTGCACTACACACCTGCATTACACGCTACTATACGCTGCACTACACGCTAAACTACACGCTACTATACGCTGCACTACACGCTAAACTACACGCTACTATATGCTGCACTACACGCTAAACTACACGCTACTATACGCTGCACTACACGCTAAACTACACGCTACTATACGCTGCACTACACGCTAAACTACACGCTACTATACGCTGCACTACACGCTAAACTACACGCTACTATACGCTGCACTACACGCTAAACTACACGCTACTATACGCTGCACTACACGCTAAACTACACGCTACTATATGCTGCACTACACGCTGCACTAGCACTGCTATACTACTACGCTGCACTACACGCTACTTACGCTACTACACCTGCATTACCGCTACTATACGCTGCACTACACACCTGCATTACACGCTACTATACGCTGCACTACATGCGCATTACACGCTACTATACGCTGCACTACACGCTACTACAGCTACTATATGCTGCACTGCACTGCAGCTACTATCGCTGCACTACACGCCTGCACTACGCGCTACTATATACTGCACTACACGCTAAACTACACGCTACTATATGCTGCACTACGCTGCACTACACGCTACTACGCTACTACACTGCTGCACTACTATCTGCACTACACTGCACTACTATCGCTGCACTACACGCTAAACTACACGCTACTATATGCTGCACTACACGCTAAACTACACGCTACTATATGCTGCACTACAGCGCTGCACTAGCACGCTACTATACGCTGCACTACACGCTGCACTACACGCTACTATTACGCTACGCTACGCGCACTACACGCTACTATACGCTGCACTACACACTCAGCGACTTACCGCAGACGCGCTACTATACGCTGCACTACACGCTGAACTACACGCTACTATACGCTGCACTACACGCTACTGCAGCTACTATACGCTGCTGCACTACTACGCGCTACTATACGGCTGCACTACACGCTGCACTACGCTACTATATGCTGCACTACACGCTGCACTACACGCTACTATACGCTGCACTACACCTGCATTACACGCTACTATCGCTGCACTGCAGCTACTACACGCTACTATATGCTGCACTACACGCTGCACTAGCGCTACTATACGCTGCACTACACGCTGCACTACACGCTACTATACGCTGCACTACATGCTACTATACACTGCACTACACGCTACTATACGCTGCACTACACACCTGCATTACACGCTACTATACGCTGCACTACCGCTACTATCGCTGCACTACGCGCTACTATACGCTGCACTACACGCTACTACTACGCACCTGCACTACTACACCTGCACTACACGCTACTATCACGCTGCACTACATGCTACTATACACCGCACTACACGCTACTATACGCTGCACTACACACCTGCACTACACGCTACTATACGCTGCACTACATGCTACTATACACTGCACTACACGCTACTATACGCTGCACTACACACCTGCACTACACGCTACTATACGCTGCACTACATGCTACTATACACTGCACTACACGCTACTATACGCTGCACTACACACCTGCACTACACGCTACTATACGCTGCACTACACGCTACTATACGCTGCACTACACACCTGCATTACACGCTACTATACGCTGCACTACACGCTACTATACGCTGCACTACACACCTGCACTACACGCTACTAAACGCTGCACTACATGCTACTATACACTGCACTACACGCTACTATACGCTGCACTACACGCTACTACATGCTACTATACGCTGCACTACACACCTGCACTACACGCTACTATACGCTGCACTACACACCTGCACTACACGCTACTAAACGCTGCACTACATGCTACTATACACTGCACTACACGCTACTATACGCTGCACTACACGCTACTACATGCTACTATACGCTGCACTACACACCTGCACTACATGCTACTATACGCTGCACTACACACCTGCACTACACGCTACTTTACGTTGCACTACATGCTACTTTACGTTGCACTACATGCTACTTTACGCTGCACTACACACCTGCACTACACGCTACTATACGCTGCACTACACGCTACTATACGCTGCACTACACGCTACTATACACTGCACTACACACCAGCATTACACGCTGCACTACACGCATGCACTACATGCCTGCACTCACACACTCACACACACACACAATCTCACACACATACACACACACACACTCACACATACACACACACACACTCACACAATCTCACACACAAACACAATCTCACACATGCACACACACACAATCTCACACACACGCACACACACACACACACACACACACACACACACAATCTCACACATGCACACACACACATACACACACAATCTCACACACACACACAAACACAATCTCACACATGCACACACACACAATCTCACACACACACACACACACACACACTCGCACGCACACAATCTCACACACACACACTCACACAATCTCTCTCACACACACACACACACACACACACACACATCTCACACAATCTCTCACACACACACACACACACACACAATCTCACACAATCTCACACATACACACACAATCTCACACACACACACACACACACACAATCTCACACACGCACACACACACAATCTCACACACACACACACACACACACTCTCAAACACACACTCTCACACACACTCTCACACGATCTCACACACTTCATCAATTAATGTTCAGTTCTATAAGACACCAACTGCAAACCCCAGAGAAGCGTCTGAAGAGGACTCAGTTCACTGGAGAGCTCTACAGTTATGAAAACAGCTTTCACACCAATAAAACAAACCAAACTCTCACGTCAAACAGACTCAAGTCCACAACAAAAGCTCTAGTGGGAATGTGTCCTCATGGTCTTTGAACATAGAACAAATAAACCGTTATTTTGGAAAACATTTCATACTGAATTTGAAACATATACAGAGTATGTGATCTATAAAGATGGACGTGAGATGATGTTTACCTTGCTTAAGATGAGTGTGGATGTGTTTTCAGAGAGTCTTGGATACGTGTAGGAGCTGTACGATCCCTGCGGCGCTGCTTTAAACGCTGCTGATGCCGTACGGCAGACTGGGCTCCTGCAGTCCTGAACCCGAACGCGAGCGCTGGCGAATGGCAGGCTGAGGACTCGTCTGACTGATGTACGAAGACTTCGGCCTCTTGTCGTAGTCGTCCCGAAGTCCTGAACCATATCCCCAGATTCCATTGGGATAGCTCACCTGCTCGCTTTGAATGGAGACTCGAGAAGGCGTTCCGAGCGGCTGTTCCCGGTAATCCTGACTGGATCCACCTAGAGACGCCCGGTAATAATCCCTACGGCCGCTCAGGGCCATTTCATCGGTGGACAGACGCATCTTGCTCTCCAGGTACGCGTGATAGTCTGGCGGCATCTTTGCGTAGTCGGAAGACTTCTGCGGCATTGCATCGGGGTAGAACGGACTCCGGATGGGGTGACCGTTCTGTTTGAGAGAGAAGCGATAGTGTCGTCCAGTCCCAGGCCAGTCCCCCTCGTGGACGCCTTTGTCCCGATACGGGTCCATAGACAAGTCCTTGCTGCTGTCCAGGTCACACGAGAAACGGCCGTAATAGTGAACAAACCCGTTCTCCTCCGGCCCGCCGCCGGCTGCCGCTCGCGAAAGCGGTTTGCCGCCGGCAGTCTGGTGCGCTCCGGGTGGACTCTCCTTCCTCAGGGAGTTTGAGCGGGTCACAGAGATGCTGTCAAACTCTTCTAACAGTCCGTTGATGGAGGCATCTTTGGGTGGCCGGCTCCCGCGGACGATCGTCTACAAACACAAGGGTGAAACAAGTCACACCTCCACATATAAACTCAAGAACAATGGCAGCTACATGAACACAGTGACTCTTTCCCAGAACCTATTGAGCTACTTAAGTAGACAGTAATTTCAGACATGGTAGGTGCAAAGGTTACTCCTTCAAAGGCACGACTCTTTTGAAAAATTGCATCTATAATTTTCTTTGCTATGCAGATGATTTACAACCAATGATCCTAATGGCCGAAACATCACTCAAGTACGCAAACGCAGACACGAGCAAGTGGCCAACGTGTGCTCCCGTTGTACATACATTATGTGCACGCTTGCGTTGCTCTGACCGTTACAAACCTCATACCAGAAGAGGGCAATAGATCGTTTAAGCACGACGACGAAACCGGTGCTGCATGTGAAACCAGGAAAATAAGGTGCCAGTTTCCTTTAGAGTTCCGTTCATTCAAAACAGCTGCCGGTTAAGCCATTAACTGATTAGGCAGCAAGTCAGCCGCCTATGTTTTCGGATGCAGCCCGGACGTGGTAGACGACTCGATAGTTGAAGACTGGGGAAGAGACACGGTGAAAAAAGAAGTTCATTTGAACGGACTGGTGACCAAAACAATGTGCCTTTATTTTCGAAAAGATTCAACTCATATTGCTGCCTGAGTCCGCCATGACAGTTGCTGATTGAAAGAAGGAAATGCGCCCTAGCGCCCCTTGTGGCAATGCTGAGAAAGCAGCGCATACTTGCGTTGTGTTATGAAGTGAGCGCTGAAACATTTCACAACGCAACGATGCGTGAAATCGATCTCGCGTAGCAAGGAGTGTCTGCGTTCACGTACTTGCGTAGAGTATGTTTGGGCCTTAAAGGTAAAGTTCCTCGAGCATGTAATGCAGACATCAATGGAGGGAATGTCATTGTCTTCAGTTCAATACTGATTAAACATATAACTGATTGTTATAATTGGTCATGCATTTAAAGCATTACATGGGTTGGTGTCAGAATTCTTAATTAGACCTTATGAAACTATTAGATCTGGAATATTAGATCTGCCAAATCTGTTGTTACTGTAAGTCTCGTCTAAAAAGTCATTTTAAAGACTTGCATATACATATATATATATATAAAATGGAGTCATGTGATGCATGTGTTGATGCTGCCTAAGAAGACTGGTGCTGTTTCTCCACCAACTAACATCTTCTGCAGTTTTGTGGCTTTGCTCAAATCCTTTTTCATTCATGATGTTTTTTAATTAAACTGCTCAAGAGGACTTTAAGACATAGCAGACATTTCTGCATTACTGTAAATCTGCTTTGAAATGATATTTATTCTGAGAAGCTGTATACCAGAGGTTTTAAAGTGGGCGTTCAATCTGAACACGCTTGTAATCGCAGTGTTTGGCAGCAGCACGCTCACGAGTCGAGATTAATCAAAGCTTTGCTCGTGACACCCCACAGGTGCAGCTCATGAGCGTCTGACACAATCGCCACACAAATAAAACACGGATAAATACCCAAATGAGTGACGCACACGCTGAACGGATGACCAGAAGGATCTTCCCGTCTGAAACTTTCCCAAGCAAAGAATCCTGATTCACCAGATTTGACATGTTCTTTCATGCGTGTGTATGATGCAGTGTCAGAGCGCAGACGGTGTCGTGTGCCCTTGGCCTGATTCTACAGCTTCTCTTTGACCTCATTTAAGTTGCAGATGTTCATGACCAGAAGGAAAAGTAGCACAAATGTGCAGAAGTTCTAGAGCAGCACTCACTCAATGATCTAGAACATGTGAAATGTAAATAACCATAAAAACATGCAGAATTCGTTTTGCTAAATGATTGAGCTCATCAACTTTTAAAAGGGGCGAAGAGAAAATGTCCTGCATCTTTTGTTGTTGAAATCAACAGTATAAATAATGTCACTTGATGTCAAATGTGAAATTCGGGTCCTGAAGCAAAATCATTTGTGAAGCACAAACTGGCGTCTCCGGTTCTCCCGCTGATCATCTGATGCACGCTCACGGCCCGGCCACGCCCCCCTCATCACAACAGCATGTGAGAAAAGTGTGATATATGCACTTAATATGCCTGCGCACTAGAGGGCGCTCTAGCTCACCCCTGTATTTGTTGTGTTGAACATGAAGAAGATTGAGTTCCCAAGTAAACAGAAAATTAATCAACACGGCAATCGTCTCCGCTTCTCATTGTGTTATTAAAGACAAGGATATAACAATTTTGGGGACGAGGAAAATCCTTATTGAACCCATACTGCAGATCTGATGCATGTAGTGAACTTGTAGAACAACACCCGACAAAATGGCTGTGTTTATCGGTCATATGGATGCCTTTGATGAGTCAGCCGAACAATGGGCTACCTACATAGAAAGGTTTGAACAATTTGTTGCTGCTAATGACATTGCAGATGAGAAACAAGTTGCTGTGTTACTAAGTGTAATGGGTGCATCTACATACGGACTGCTGCGTACTTTAATCGCTCCGGATAAACCGGGTGGGAAGTCATTTGTTGACATTGTGCATGTTTTGAAAGAACATTTCTCGCCGAAACCGATCGTGATTGCAGAAAGATTTAGGTTTCATAACCGCAATCAACAAGAAACAGTAGCACAGTATGTTGCAGTTTTGAAAAAGATGAGTGAACACTGCGAATTTGGGACACATTTGCAAGATGCATTAAGAGATCGCTTTGTGTGCGGGCTGAAAACGGAGTCTACACAGAAACGGCTACTGACGGAAGCAGCTCTCACGTTTCAAAAGGCGGTGGACATTGCAGTGTCTATGGAAACGGCCACGAGGAATCTCAACAGTTAAGTGGCTCTTTGAAAGTGAATGCAATGTCCTTGCAAGAGCAAGGGGGCAGCAAATGCTACCGTTGTGGAAGAACAAACCACAGTGAAAAAGATTGTTATTTTAAAGAGCAGCAGTGCCACAACTGTGGTAAAAAAGGCCACATTTCCAAAGTTTGTAAAATTAAAGCAAAACACACAACTGAATATAAAAAGTTTAAATCAGTGAGGATGAAAAATGCCCAACAGAAAAAGAGAGTGCATCACATGAATGTGAAAGATTCCTCAAGTGATGATACTACTGATATGGAACTGGCACTGCATGTGATGTCTAGAAAGGAGGAATTATCACACATCTGTCTAAAGCCAAATGTAGAGGGGTGAAATCTTGGAAATGGAATTAGACACTGGAGCTGCAGTTTCTTTGATTTCAAGAGAACTTTACAATGAACGACTAGCCCATAAACCATTGGGAACGACAGATGTGATTCTGAAAACCTATACTGGTGAGGCGGTGTCTCCAGTAGGGGTCATAATAGTCAAAGTGACAATGAATAAACAGAAAGCAAAATTACCACTCCATGTCGTGGAAGGAGATGCCCCACCACTTTTCGGGAGAGAGTGGCTCAGGAAAATTAAGCCGAATTGGCGTGAAATTAAAAGTGTGGGTAAAGGGTCAATGGAAACATTGCTAACAAAGCACAAAAATGTCTTCAGAGAAGGACTGGGCTTGCTAAAAGATTTTGAGGCTACAGTGTCACTCAAACCACAGTTCCAGCCACGATTTTGTCACGCATGCAATGTACCCTACGCACTGAAACCGAAAGTGGAGGCAGAATTAAATCGTCTATTGGAGCTGGGGGTCATCTCCCCTGTCACATGCAGCGAATGGGCTACCCCTATCGTACCAGTGGTAAAAAGGAATGGGGATGTGAGGATTTGTGGAGACTTCAAAGTAACAGTGAATCCAGCCCTTTGTGTTGATCGTTACCCGATTCCACGAATAGAGGACTTATTCTCATCATTGGCAGGGGGTCAACGTTTCACCAAACTGGATCTCTCAAATGCTTACTTACAAGTGCCTTTAGCAGAACGCTCACGCAAATGTCTCACTATCACCACGTCGAAAGGGCTGTTCTGTTACAATCGTTTACCATTCGGCATCGCTTCGGCTCCTGCAATTTTTCAAAGGGCAATGGATCAGATCTTACAAGGTCTTTCCAATGTTCATTGCTATCTAGATGATATATTAGTGACGGGGTCAAATGACGAGCAGCATCTAAAAATGTAGAGGCAGTCCTCAGCTGTCTGGATGAGTTTGGGCTATGTGTCCAACGTGAGAAGTGTGAATTCTTTAAAGATTCGCTGGAGTATTTGGGGCACATCATAGATGCTCAGGGTCTTCATAAGTCACCAGAAAAGGTCAGGGCAATCAGGGATGCGCCTGCACCGAAGGACGCAGTCAACTTCGTTCATTTCTAGGACTTATAAACTATTAGTCGATTTATCCCTAATCTTGCATCAGTACTAGTTCCCCTCAATGCCCTTCTGTGTAAAGGAAAGCAGTGGCTGTGGTCTCTTGAGTGTGAGGATGCGTTCAACAAGGTAAAAAAATTGTTGCTGTCACAGAGCGTACTAACCCATTATGATCCACAGTTACCAATCAGACTGGCCTTTGATGCATCGCCATACGGCGTGGGTGCCGTCATCTCACACATCCTACCAGACGGGCTGGAAAAACCAATAGCCTTTGCCTCGAGAACATTGAGCAAAGCAGAGCAAAACTATGCTCAAATTGAAAGGGAGGCACTTGGAATTGTCTTTGGAGTACGAAAATTCTACCAATATCTGTACGGGCGGAAGTTTACATTGCTCACGGACCACCGTCCGCTGACAACAATTTTCAGTCCAACGAAATCTATTCCATCTATGGCTGCGGCCCGTATGCAGCGCTGGGCTTTGTTGTTGGCAGCATATGACTACGATATCCAGTACAGAGTTGGTGCACACCACGGTAATGCGGACGGTCTATCACGTCTACCTCAGGTTAAGCTGGACACAGTGGAGTTGCTTCAAGTCAAGCATCTGGATTCTTTGCCAGTGCTGTGTTCAGATGTTTGTAAAGAAACAAGGTCTGATGCCACTATGTCACAAGTAATGGAGATGGTGGCAACGGGACGGTTTTCACAAGTCACAGATGCAAATAATGTGCTCGCCCCGTATGTGAACAGGAAAGATGAGTTAACTACACAACAGGGTTGCCTCATGTGGGGTTGGAGAGTTGTTATTCCTCCTAAACTGAGATCCAGGGTACTGGCAGAGCTGCACACTGGGCATCCGGGTATCGTAAGGATGAAGGCAGTTGCCCGGAGCTATGTCTGGTGGTCTGGCATTGATGCCCAAATTGAACAATTGTCAAAAACCTGTCACTCATGCCAAACGACGCAAAAAGCTCCTGGTCCCTCACCATTACACCCTTGGAAGTGGCCGGAATCACCTTGGCAGCGAATACATGTGGACTTTGCAGGTCCATTTGAAGGACACATGTACTTGGTAGTCGTGGATGCTTACTCCAAGTGGCCAGAGGTGTGTGTGATGGAGTCAACTATATCTACCAAGACCATTCAGGTGCTGAGAGGATTATTAGTCATTATGGACTCCCAGAAGTGCTGGTTAGCGATAATGGACCTCAGTTCACCTCGGAGGAGTTCCAGACATTTGTCAAGTCTAATGGAGTGACACACACACGTTCTGCACCTTTTCACCCAGCTACGAACGGCTTGGCTAAACGCTTGGTCCAGACATTTAAGCGGGCACTACGTTGTTCTAAGGGGCCAACTTCGATTCAACAAAGGCTGGACACCTTTCTACTGGCGTATCGAAACACTCCACATGCCACCACAAAGGAATCGCCTGCCATGTTGTTTCTGCACCGCAGGTTGCGTTCTCGCTTGGATTTGTTAAAGCCTAATGTTGCCTCTGTGGTGGAAAAAGCACAAATCAAACTGTGCCAGCAG
>NC_068305.1:42044776-42049776 GCF_025860055.1 Xyrauchen texanus
TGCCCACCACACGAGTCCTCCTTCAACATGCCCACCACACGAGTCCTCCTTCAACATGTCCACCAAACGAGTCCTCCTTCAACATGCCCACCACACCAGTCCTCCTCCAACATGCCCAAAACACGAGTCCTCCTTCAACATGCCCACCACACGAGTCCTCCTTCAACATGTCCACCACACGAGTCCTACTCCAACATGCCCACCACACGAGTCCTCCTCCAACATGTCCACCACACAAGTCCTCCTCCAACATGTCCACCACACGAGTCCTCCTCCAACATGTCCACCACACAAGTCCTCCTCCAACATGCCCACCACACGAGTCCTCCTTCAACATGCCCACCACACGAGTCCTCCTTTAACATGTGCACCACACGAGTCCTCTTTCAACATGCCCACCACACGAGTCCTCCTTCAACATGCCCACCACACGAGTCCTACTCCAACATGCCCATCACATGAGTCCTCCTTCAACATGCCCACCACACGAGTCCTCCTTCAACATGCCCACCACACGAGTCCTCCTTCAACATGCCCACCACACGAGTCCTACTCCAACATGCCCATCACATGAGTCCTCCTTCAACATGCCCACCACACGAGTCCTCCTTCAACATGCCCACCACACAAGTCCTCCTCCAACATGCCCACCACACAAGTCCTCCTCCAACATGCCCACCACACGAGTCCTCCTCCAACATGCCCACCACACGAGTCCTCCTTCAACATGCCCACCACACGAGTCCTCCTCCAACATGCCCACCACACGAGTCCTCCTACATGCCCACCACACGAGTCCTCCTTCAACATGTTCACAACACGAGTCCTCCTTCAACATGCCCACCACACGAGTCCTCCTTCAACATGTCCACCACACGTGTCGTCCTTCAACATGTCCACCACACGAGTCCTCCTTCAACATGTCCACCACACGAGTCCTCCTTCAACATGTACACCACATGTGTCGTCCTTCAACATGTCCACCACACGAGTCCTACTCCAACATGGCCACCACACGAGTCCTCCTTCAACATGTCCACCACACGAGTCCTCCTCCAACATGCCCACCACACGAGTCCTCCTCCAACATGCCCACCACACGAGTCCTCCTTTAACATGTCCACCACACGAGTCCTCTTTCAACATGCCCACCACACGAGTCCTCCTTCAACATGCCCACCACACGAGTCCTCCTCCAACATGCCCACCACACGAGTCCTCCTTCAACATGCCCACCACACGAGTCCTCCTCCAACATGTCCACCACACGAGTCCTCCTTCAACATGCCCACCACACGAGTCCTCCTTCAACATGCTCACCACATGAGTCCTCCTTCAACATGTCCACCACACCAGTCCTCCTCCAACATGCCCACCACACGAGTCCTCCTTCAACATGTCCACCACACGAGTCCTCCTTCAACATGTCCACCACACGAGTCCTCCTTCAACATGCCCACCACACGAGTCCTCCTTCCACATGTCCAACACACAAGTCCTCCTTCAACAAGCCCACCACTCATGCCCACCACTCGAGTCCTCCTTCAACATGTCCACCACACGAGTCCTCCTTCAACATGTCCACCACACGTGTCGTCCTTCAACATGTCCACCACACGAGTCCTCCTTCAACATGTCCACCACACGAGTCCTCCTTCAACATGTCCACCACACGAGTCCTCCTTCAACATGCCCACCACACGAGTCCTCCTTCAACATGCCCACCACACGAGTCCTCCTTCAACATGTCCACCACACGAGTCCTCCTTCAACATGCCCACCACACGAGTCCTCCTTCAACATGTCCACCACACGTGTCGTCCTTCAACATGTCCACCACACGAGTCCTCCTTCAACATGTCCACCACACGAGTCCTCCTTCAACATGTCCACCACACGAGTCCTCCTTCAACATGCCCACCACACGAGTCCTCCTTCAACATGTCCACCACACGTGTCGTCCTTCAACATGTCCACCACACGAGTCCTCCTCCAACATGCCCACCACACGAGTCCTCCTTCAACATGTCCACCACACGAGTCCTCCTTCAACATGCCCACCACACGAGTCCTCCTTCCACATGTCCACCACACGAGTCCTCCTTCAACATATCCACCACACGAGTCCTCCTTCAACATGTCCACCACACGAGTCCTCCTTCAACATGTCCACCACACGTGTCGTCCTTCAACATGTCCACCACACGAGTCCTCCTTCAACATGCCCACCACACGAGTCCTCCTTCAACATGTCCACCACACGTGTCGTCCTTCAACATGTCCACCACACGAGTCCTCCTTCAACATGTCCACCACACGAGTCCTCCTTCAACATGTCCACCACACGAGTCCTCCTTCAACATGCCCACCACACGAGTCCTCCTTCAACATGTCCACCACACGTGTCGTCCTTCAACATGTCCACCACACGAGTCCTCCTCCAACATGCCCACCACACGAGTCCTCCTTCAACATGTCCACCACACGAGTCCTCCTTCAACATGCCCACCACACGAGTCCTCCTTCCACATGTCCACCACACGAGTCCTCCTTCAACATATCCACCACACGAGTCCTCCTTCCACATGTCCACCACACGAGTCCTCCTTCAACATACCCACCACACGAGTCCTCCTTCCACATGTCCACCACACGAGTCCTCCTTCAACATGTCCACCACACAGTCCTCCTTCAACATGCTCACCACACGAGTCCTCCTCCAAAACTACTGATGAATGCAGCAGTGCTATGACTGGGACTGGTAAGGTTAATGTTTAGCAAACAAACCAAGCAACAAAATCGGCTAACTTGTAGTGGTACATGCTTGTGTACATGTTAAATTAACGTTTCTGTGCACGGTGACATAGTGTTATAAACTGGGAGTGAGACTAATGAGGAGACCAGAAAGTTCAGGAGATGAGTCTTTAAGTCTGTAAAGAAAGTCAACAAACTGAGGTAAGGTTAGGTGTGATGTTGTAATCTTGTTAAAACAGATTTCATAAAATTGGTATCGAAAAAAGTATCATTTAGGAACAGGTATCGAAGTCAAGATATCGGTTTCAGTATCAATATCGATATTTTTTGTAACGATTCCCAGCCCTAGTGAGATGTTCCCAGAGAAAACCGTTGCTACAGCGATCGACCATCAGCGCTATCCACAGTAGCTCTGATCACAATATTTGAAGAATATCTCTGGATCTGCAAATCGTAAGACGTCGAGTGAGGGCTTGTTTGATTCACGATCGCCAGCTGTAAGTTGTGATTTGTCATTTTCTTTACCATGTGTATTTTTCATGAAGTAATAAACCAAGACGTGATGGAAACGCTGTTTATCTTTTTTTAATATATATTAATGTGGATTTCACATGCTAATACTCACTGTAGTCTGGACAATGAATGAAACAAATGTGCTCTTTATATTCTACTAATCATGACCTTTCCAAAGACATATAACACATGGCTCTGTGATCTCTTTTATATTTCTTACTGTATTTTTTTATATGATTGTTGTAATCGCAAATTTATGATTTTTTAAAATCTGATAAAGTACTAATTAATTAGCCAATTAAAAAGCAGTATTTTAGAATTGGTCATATCAGCTATATTCATCGTATAAGAGTATAAGCTTTAAAACGACACCTAATTTGTGCAATTTGTACCATTATATATTTTTGATGATCATCGGCCCCTAGAGGGCCGATGCCGACTCGCTCCGGGTTTAAGAGCTTAAACTGTATTCTGCATTAACTTTCCCGAAAATAGTAAAATATTGCAGTATTTTATGAAATCGAAACCCTTTTTTGTAAGAAGTCGTTTGTACAAATGCATTCTATTTTTACTCCAATAATAAAAAATAAATTAAAAAAACAAAAGGATTATTAGTATTTCTCCTATATTAAAACCCTAACCTAAACATGTAACCCTTTAGCCAAACACTAAATCTAATCGTGATTTTAATAGATAACGTTACCGTTTACAAACGGCACACATATCGTGGCGGTGTTTTATGGTCCGTTCTCCATATTGTAGCTGCTCATTCGGCCCGCTCAGTTCTCACGATGGCCAGTCCACCCCTGATCGGCCCTAAAGTGCGGGAAAATGCCCGGTATGCCAGATTACCAATCCAGCCCTGAACATACTGAATAAAAATGTCTTTGCAAAAATACAATAAAACGTTTTAAATCTAACAAGTATTTTTATTCTGACTACTGAACACACTGTATGGTGAAATATCACTGACTGCATGTGGAATAATAACAAGCAGTTCAGATGTTTAATGCATGTGTGATGGTAGTTTTCATTTATAAATACCCCATGTCTCACGCTTTAGAAGTGTGTTAAGCACGTGAGGATGTGTCAGAATCACACCGGCTCATTGATCCAACTTTACACTTAAAATAGTAATTATGCAACAACAACAATAAAACTATAAAAGGTTCAACTCTTGAATTCACGCTTTTGCATGCTAACTAACGTCAGTGTCGAATCTCACCTATACGTTAGCGGTGTATCCACAATGCTACGACAACTTGGTGGGCAAATCCATAAACACTGATTTGACCGAGCACATACTGAAACTTCAGCTCTGAAGCACAGAGAAGTTCAAGCTGTCACCAGAGATGTAAAGTTTCATACCTCAGTATGCTCCGCAGGTTGGATGGCGAGTGTTTGAAGGCTGTGATGTGGTTCATTTTAGGCAAACAAAGCAAACATTTAAAACGAAACAAATCTTTAACAAATCTTTAACAAGTATGTCCAGGGGTGCGCGCACTGCGCTGAGGAACCGCCGTCTTCCAATTTGCCAGTCATTGAACTTCACGACACGTGACCCTATAAGAGTGATTATTGACAGGCTGTCTGTCACAGAAGAAAACAAATCCACCATCTGCTGCCACATAGTCACGACTTTCTACTCCATGACCTTGATAGGAATGTAGCGAGTGAAAGTCACAAGTTTCCAGAGAAAATAATACTCAAGTATTAAAGAGTACTTAAGTACA
>NC_068305.1:42054776-42102105 GCF_025860055.1 Xyrauchen texanus
TTCTATTTCCTGTTCCTCTCATCTGGCTCTTCTATTTCCTGTTCCTCTCATCTGGCTCTTCTATTTCCTGTTCCTCTCATCTGGCTCTTCTATTTCCTGTTCCTCCCATCTGGCTCTTCTATTTCCTGCTCCTCTCATCTGGCTCTTCTATTTCCTGCTCCTCTCATCTGGCTCTTCTATTTCCTGTTCCTCTCATCTGGCTCTTCTATTTCCTGTTCCTCCCATCTGGCTCTTCCATTTCCTGCTCCTCTCATCTGGCTCTTCTATTTCCTGCTCCTCTCATCTGGCTCTTCTATTTCCTGTTCCTCTCATCTGGCTCTTCTATTTCCTGTTCCTCTCATCTGGCTCTTCTATTTCCTGCTCCTGTCATCTGGCTCTTCCATTTCCTGCTCCTCTCATCTGGCTCTTCCATTTCCTGTTCCTCTCATCTGGCTCTTCCATTTCCTGTTCCTCTCATCTGGCTCTTCTATTTCCTGTTCCTCTCATCTGGCTCTTCTATTTCCTGTTCCTCTCATCTGGCTCTTCTATTTCCTGCTCCTGTCATCTGGCTCTTCTATTTCCTGTTCCTCTCAGATTGCTCTTCTATTTCCTGTTCCTCTCATCTGGCTCTTCTATTTCCTGTTCCTCTCATCTGGCTCTTCTATTTCCTGCTCCTGTCATCTGGCTCTTCCATTTCCTGTTCCTCTCATCTGGCTCTTCTATTTCCTGTTCCTCTCATCTGGCTCTTCTATTTCCTGTTCCTCTCATCTGGCTCTTCTATTTCCTGTTCCTCTCATCTGGCTCTTCTATTTCCTGCTACTCTCATCTGGCTCTTCTATTTCCTGTTCCTCCCATCTGGCTCTTCTATTTCCTGCTCCTCTCATCTGGCTCTTCTATTTCCTGTTCCTCTCATCTGGCTCTTCTATTTCCTGTTCCTCTCATCTGGCTCTTCTATTTCCTGTTCCTCTCATCTGGCTCTTCTATTTCCTGTTCCTCTCATCTGGCTCTTCTATTTCCTGCTCCTGTCATCTGGCTCTTCTATTTCCTGCTCCTGTCATCTGGCTCTTCTATTTCCTGCTCCTGTCATCTGGCTCTTCTATTTCCTGTTCCCGTCAGATTGCTCTTCTATTTCTCTTTTCTCTCATCCTGTGCTTTTATTTCCTGTTCTTCTCATCCTGTGCTTCTATTTCGTACCTGTTTCTCTGTGATTATCTCATCATCAGTGCTATAATCACACTCGCTATCTCTTCTCTTTCACTGAGCATGCCTCTATTTTTACTATGGTATAATTGCATACAACCCATCTGCTGTGGGTAACTCGCCTAGAGTGCAGCACGTCAAGACTCGTTTTGCTCATGGTGTTTGGCCTACATACTGCACACATGCACATACTCATGAAACACACAAAGACACACACTCCCCTGAATCACATGTAGATACACACTCATCCTGTTATACACACGCTTGTGTGCTTAAATCAGAACACAAACACAAACAGATCATCAGTGATAAACACATGATGTATAATCATGCCCATCACAGCCTTTAAGAATATAAGCATATATAAGACATATGTCACATGACCATTGAATTTAGTCTCTCATCTCAATTATTCATGATTTGGTGATTTTTTAGAGATCTATCATGAATTATATATATTTTTAATTATTAATTTGCAAGATTTTATAAGCAATACAGATCCAAATAATTCAAATATCACCTGCATATTAGATTTATGATGCTTCAGTGAGACTTCTCTTCTGGGAAAATAACCTTTTAAATGCTGTCCGAAAATGATTCAAAACAAGAAGCAGAGCGATGTGATCCAGCATAGTTGTACACATTTCTCTGATACTTTATTATGTGATGCATTAAGAGATGTTTGTTCAGTTTATCTCCAGCATTAAATCACAGACGGTTTAATTACACTCAAAGAAAAGTGCACGCAAGTCTTCATCTATTTCTAATGGGCTGTTGTCCTTAATTGCTATTCGTTTTTCCAAAAGAACAAACTGTGAGTAACACGCCAGCGGAGGGATGAGCAAAACTAGAACTTCTGGTCCTAAAACACTGGAGCATTGTGCGAAATACACTATCAGGCAAATAAATGAACTTTGAACTCCTTCCTGTAGCTGCTTTCAGTGTTTTTTATGTGTATGAATCGACTTTAAGAGTTTGTCATTCAGAACTGCTGGAACCGAAACCATCAGAACTCAGAACAAGAGCTGTTACGAGAGCACTCGTCCATCAACACTTTCATTTCTGTTCACTTCTGAGTGCACATCTGGTTACTGCATCGCTGCTTTAATGTAATGAAGCACAACATCTGCACATACACACATAAGAAACATGCAATTATGTGATCTATTATAAGATATTTTATTAAATAAAAACAACAACGACCAATGACAGTTTTTAAATTAATATCACGTGTCATGAGAAACATAAGCTGATGTCATGCTGATGTTCACTTGTTGCTGGTTTACTGCAGGTTTAAAAACTTTCTAAACAACATCTGTAAATAAATAAGTGACAATACAAAAAGTCATTCAAAGTCTGAATGTGTCCTTCGATGTTAAACACACACACACTCACACACTCACAAACAAACACACACACACACACACTCACACACTCACAAACAAACACACACACACACACACACACACACTCACACACTCACAAACAAACACACACACACTCACACTCTCACACACTCACAAACAAACACACACACACACACACACACTCACACACTCACAAACAAACACACACACACTCACACTCTCACACACTCACTCACACACTCACAAACAAACACACACACACACACACACACTCACACACTCACAAACAAACACACACACACTCACACTCTCACACACACACTCACACACTCACAAACAAACACACACACACTCACACTCTCACACACTCACTCACACACTCACAAACAAACACACACACACACACACACTCACACACTCACAAACAAACACACACACACTCACACTCTCACACACTCACTCACACACTCACAAACAAACACACACACACTCACACTCTCACACACACACTCACACACTCACAAACAAACACACACACACACACACTCTCACACACACACTCACACACTCACAAACAAACACACACACACACACACACACACACTCACACACTCACAAACAAACACATACACACTCACACTCTCACAAACAAACACACACACACACACACACACTCACACACTCACAAACAAACACACACACACACACTCACTCACACACACACAGAAACACACACACAGACACACACACACACACACACACACACACACAACACACACACACACACACACACACACACACACACAAACACACAGACACACACATTCTCACACACACACACAAACACACACTCTCACACACACTCTCACACACACTCTCACACACACACGGGATGATGAGTGAATGCATGTCTCGCAAAACCTTCCCGAGAAGTATTTCCACAGAACAAACATCAGAATGAATGTGTAACACACTGTGGGACACACTTCCTGTAACACACTGTGGGACACACTTCCTGTAACACACTGTGGGACACACTTCCTGTAACACACTGTGGGACACACTTCCTGTAACACACTGTGGGACACACTTCCTGTAACACACTGTGGGACACACTTCCTGTAACACACTGTGGGACACACTTCCTGTAACACACTGTGGGACACACTTCCTGTAACACACTGTGGGACACACTTCCTGTAACACACTGTGGGACACACTTCCTGTAGCCCAGAGGAACTGAATAACCTCCTCCTGCTTTCTCATTGGATAAAGAAGTGATGAGATATAATCAGATATGGCCACATTATAGCATATGAAGAAATAATCAAGAGTGTCTAAAGGGGTTGTTACACCACATGACTTTTAATTGTTTGATAAAACTTTTTCAAATATTAATCATACGTCAAACTAAATTGTTTCATTGCTCATTTTATATTAAGAAACAACAATAAAATATTATTCTGCATTACTCCAAATTTGAGCTTTTAATGAGCCTCTTTTACACCCCATGACAATTTTTACTTTATAAAAATATAAAAATGACATTGAACAAGTTGATGATAGTTGAGCTGTGTTCAAGTCATTGTTGTTTTAAATGTATTTTTGAATATTTAACAAATCTGGACAAACAAAATGAGCATCATGTCATTGACCCACTTCCACATCACACTACTGCACAACTCCCAAAACACAAGCTGCATTACTGTGTAAACAATGAGCAAAACATGTGTTTCCCGTTTGTATTTTGACTTCCGGAGCGTGACAAATGTTTCCATGATCAGATGAATATCTGACAGTCGTGTGTCCATTACATCGATGTTCCTCACAGGCAGTGCGGTGATATTTCAAGCACAAAAACGGCTGGATCGATTGTGACCGGCTGTGCTCATTAAACACCGCTGCTATTCTAATGATCCTTTAAATGTTTTTATATAAATACAATAAACCATGATTTCTCTTCACACACACACACACACACACACACACACATACACACACACACACAAACATGCATACACACACACACAAACATGCACGCACACACACACACAAACATGCACGCGCACACACACACACACGCATACACACACACAAACATGCATACACACACACACAAACATGCACGCACACACACACACACACACAAACATGCACGCACACACACACACACACAAACATGCACACACACACACACACACAAACACGCACACACACACACACACAAACATGCACGCACACACACACACACACAAACATGCACACACACACACACACACACACACACACACACACAAACATGCACACACACACACACACACACAAACATGCACACACACACACACACAAACATGCACACACACACACACACACACACACACACAAACATGCACACACACACACACACACAAACATGCACACACAAACTCACACACACATGCGCGCGCACACACACACACATGCGCGCACACACACACACACACACAAACATGCGCGCACACACACACACACACACAAACATGCACACACAAACTCACACACACACATGCGCGCGCGCACACACACACACACACACACACCCCTGCAAACATAATTTCTCCTCATTCGTTCATCATGCGCTCGTGCGTTAACAGTGTCGATGAACGCGCGTTCAGCACCAGGGACAGCGACGCTCGACGCGCTCAGGCCGCGATATGAACATCTCATGGACATCTGATTAATTCTCGATTGTTTTGGAGAGTGAATATGAATGTGTGTGTGTCTGTCAGTGCTGCAGGTGTGTTTAAATGCACATAAGAGAGTTGCATTACGCTGCATTATAAGCGCCACACAGCATCCAATCACACGATGGCTTGTTGCTAGGAAAGAAGCAAATGATGAATGACATACCGACTCCCGGCGGGCAGCTCCTCACATGTCCTGTCCGTGATGTGCTCCACTTCTCTGGGAATGTTGTGGAGGAATAATGTTATGTTGTCATCCGCGCCATGTTATTATCAGCGCCCGCGAGCTGCTGGATTGATGCTGGAGAACGCGCGCTACATCCGGTCTGCTGAAGAATCACAGCACCTGAGAGCCGAACGCCAAAATTGACGAATCCTACTATGGAGAAGGCTTCCTTCTTAATATTCATGAGCCAAGCGCTCGCTATTGGAAGGCGAACACGCAACGCCACGAAAAGCTATTTAATATTTATTACCTGAGGCTTCGCTGTTGGACGGTTACAGCGCATCGTCAGCAACAACTGTTTAATATTCATGATAAGACTTTGCCATTGGAGGTTAATAACACATGTCGATGTTATCTATATATTACAAGCTGTGTGTTGAAAATGTGCAAATAATAATCGTGAATCATTTACGTTGTGTGTCGTTTCTTCAAGTAGAGAGGATGATAATGTCATCATAATGTCATGATTTTGGTAGCACATTCGAGGGTAACAACTCAGCGTTAATAATAACTCATCAATATTCATGAGCTAACCCTTCATCACCCAATTAGCTGCAGCAAAGCAATGTAAAGGGCATTATATAATTAGTATTTACTGATTAAGCCTTCTCCATAGGACATTACCATGCCATGTGGGCATCCCTCATAAATTTTCATGAGCTAAGCCTTGCCATGTGCTACTCTAGGTAGAATTAGCCAATTCCAGACTCAGGGGAATGTGATGTTATGTGGGGATCTAAAAGATTCACATACTGCTCAGCTCTTGGGGCTAGTGTAGTCGACTATGCCATTACAGACATGGACCCCTCCTACATACGTGCATTCACCGTCAGACCACAGTCTACCTTATCAGACCACTGTCAAATTAATGTGTTCCTAAAGTCAATCCAACACCATAGAACAGACCAAGAGCCCAGCAACCTGTTCCAACTAAACCCAACATACAAATGGTCCCCAAAATATGAGTCCGAATTCCTCAGTGCAATTAGCTCCAAAGAAATATTACATCTCCACACTGGCTTGGGAACGCCTCGGGGTCCCCCAGTCAGAGCTGGTTAATGTGGCTCGGGATAGGGAAGTTTGGGGCCCCCTGCTGGAGCAGCTGCCCCCACAACCCGACTTCGGATAAGCGGTTGAAGATGGATGGATGGAAATGTCCAACCTAATCAACAGATTTCAAACAACACGGTTTATGGCTAACAAGATTGGCGTAAATTCCGCAGTACAACAAATAAATGACATTTATCAAAGGTGTTCAATCAAAGCAAATTTACTCCGTACAAACAAGAAAACTAAACTTAAAACCGGAGATGAAATTTGGTTCGATAAAGAATATAAAATTAAAAGAAAACTACTAGACAAAACTATTGTGAAGAACTCAAGGATTATAAAAATACAATACACTACAAAACAACACCTAAACCACACTCTTAATGAAACTGAAGACTCAATTAATAATAATCAGTTCTGGGAAAAATGGAACAGTCTGAATAAACAACACAGTCAGGACATAGTCCTGTCCAAAGAGTCAAAGAAATTTCTCCAGAAAATCTCACACCTGACCAGAAAAGCATGCAAAATAAACTGAAACCCTTTACACTATCAGATTAGCAGAGCAGAATTGGCAGATGCAGTTAAGAAACTAAAACCCAGAAAGTCATGTGGTTTAGAGAACATTAGAACAGAAATGCTGAAGCACAGTCCAGCAGTACTGCAGGAGGCCTTGTTAAAACTCTTCAGTCTGGTTCTGCAGTCTGGCTACTTTCCTGACACCTGGAGTATGGGCTTAATACACCCATTATATAAGAGCAGAGACAAACCCCAATAACTACAGAGGCATTTGTGTGAACAGCAATCTGAGGAAGACTTTCTGCTGTATTCTGAATGCCCGGATACAGGCCTTCCTTACCAAGCACAATGTCTTGAGTAAGAGTCAGATTGGATTCCTACCAAACCACCGCACCACCGACCACATTCACATGCTACACACGATAGTCAACCAGCACATGCATCTAAAAAGCAAAGGCAAGATGGAGTGGTGGTGGCGTAGTGGCTAAAAGCACAGGGCTGTTAATCAGAAGGTCGCTGGTTCTAACCCCACGGCAATAAAAGAACAGAATTTTTCACTCAAGGGTGAGGAGTGAGACAGGGCTGCAGTTTGAGTCCAACTCTGTTCAACATTTACATTAATGAGTTAGCAGTGCTACTGGAACAATCTGCAACACCCGGTCTTACTCTAAATCATTCTGAAGTTAAATTTCTTCTCTATGCAGATGATCTGGTGCTGCTGTCAGCTACTGCACAAGGGCTACAGCAGCACCTGGACCTGCTGGAGAACTACTGTCAGAACTGGGCCCTGACAGTCAATCTGAACAAAACAAAGATTATGATCTTCCAGAAAAAAGTCAGATTACAGGACAGCAGATACACATTCACTCTAGGGAACACTGCAATAGAACACACCCGACACTACGACTACCTCCTCTAAACATCAGCGCTTCAGGGGGTTTTGGTCTGGCAGTGAATGCACTAAAAGAGAAAGCTAGAAGAGCATTCTGTGCTATTAAGGGCAAATTGCTGGTGTTACTGGGGGAGATCAGATCAGATGCTGGTGTTACTGGGGGAGATCAGATCAGATGCTGGTGTTACTGGGGGAGATCAGATCAGATGCTGGTGTTGCTGGAGGAGATCAGATCAGATGCTGGTGTTACTGGGGGAGATCAGATCAGATGCTGGTGTTACTGGAGGAGATCAGATCAGATGCTGGTGTTACTGGAGGAGATCAGGTCAGATGCTGGTGTTACTGGGGGAGATCAGATCAGATGCTGGTGTTACTGGGGGAGATCAGATGCTGGTGTTACTGGGGGAGATCAGATGCTGGTGTTACTGGAGGAGATCAGATCAGATGCTGGTGTTACTGGGGGAGATCAGATCAGATGCTGGTGTTACTGGGGGAGATCAGATCAGATGCTGGTGTTACTGGGGGAGATCAGATCAGATGCTGATGTTACTGGGGGAGAACAGATCAGATGCTGGTGTTACTGGAGGAGATCAGATCAGATGCTGGTGTTACTGGAGGAGATCAGGTCAGATGCTGGTGTTACTGGGGGAGATCAGATCAGATGCTGGTGTTACTGGGGGAGATCAGATCAGATGCTGGTGTTACTGGAGGAGATCAGATCAGATGCTGGTGTTACTGGAGGAGATCAGGTCAGATGCTGGTGTTACTGGGGGAGATCAGATCAGATGCTGGTGTTACTGGGGGAGATCAGATCAGATGCTGGTGTTACTGGAGGAGATCAGATCAGATGCTGGTGTTACTGGGGAGAACAGATCAGATGCTGGTGTTACTGGGGGAGATCAGATCAGATGCTGGTGTTACTGGAGGAGATCAGATCAGATGCTGGTGTTACTGGAGGAGATCAGATCAGATGCTGGTGTTACTGGGGGAGAACAGATCAGATCAGATGCTGGTGTTACTGGAGGAGATCAGATCAGATGCTGGTGTTACTGGGGGAGAACAGATCAGATCAGATGCTGGTGTTACTGGGGGAGATCAGATCAGATGCTGGTGTTACTGGGGAGATCAGATCAGATGCTGGTGTTACTGGGGGAGAACAGATCAGATGCTGGTGTTACTGGAGGAGATCAGATCAGATGCTGGTGTTACTGGGGGAGAACAGATCAGATGCTGGTGTTACTGGGGGAGATCAGATCAGATGCTGGTGTTACTGGAGGAGATCAGATCAGTTGCTGGTGTTACTGGGGAGATCAGATCAGATGCTGGTGTTACTGGGGGAGAGCAGATCAGATGCTGGTGTTACTGGGGGAGATCAGATCAGATGCTGGTGTTACTGGGGAAGAACAGATCAGATGCTGGTGTTACTGGAGGAGATCAGATCAGATGTTGGTGTTACTGGGGTAGATCAGATCAGATGCTGGTGTTACTGGGGGAGAACAGATCAGATGCTGGTGTTACTGGAGGAGATCAGATCAGATGCTGGTGTTACTGGAGGAGATCAGATCAGATGCTGGTGTTACTGGAGGAGATCAGATCAGATGCTGGTGTTACTGGGGGAGATCAGATCAGATGCTGGTGTTACTGGGGAAGAACAGATCAGATGCTGGTGTTACTGGGGTAGATCAGATCAGATGCTGGTGTTACTGGGGGAGATCAGATCAGATGCTGGTGTTACTGGAGGAGATCAGATCAGATGCTGGTGTTACTGGAGGAGATCAGATCAGATGCTGGTGTTACTGGGGAAGATCAGATCAGATGCTGGTGTTACTGGGGGAGAACAGATCAGATGCTGGTGTTACTGGGGGAGATCAGATCAGATGCTGGTGTTACTGGAGGAGATCAGATCAGATGCTGGTGTTACTGGGGGAGATCAGATCAGATGCTGGTGTTACTGGAGGAGATCAGATCAGATGCTGGTGTTACTGGGGAGATCAGATCAGATGCTGGTGTTACTGGGGAGATCAGATCACATGCTGGTGTTACTGGAGGAGATCAGATCAGATGTTGGTGTTACTGGGGGAGACCAGATCAGATGCTGGTGTTACTGGGGGAGATCAGATCAGATGCTGGTGTTACTGGGGGAGATCAGATCAGATGCTGGTGTTACTGGGGGAGATCAGATCACATGCTGGTGTTACTGGAGGAGATCAGATCAGATGTTGGTGTTACTGGGGGAGACCAGATCAGATGCTGGTGTTACTGGGGGAGATCAGATCACATGCTGGTGTTACTGGAGGAGATCAGATCAGATGTTGGTGTTACTGGGGGAGACCAGATCAGATGCTGGTGTTACTGGGGGAGATCAGATCAGATGCTGGTGTTACTGGAGGAGATCAGATCAGATGCTGGTGTTACTGGGGGAGGACCATCATGCATCAGTTGCAGCTAAATACATTTTTGAGCTGCACACCCTCAGAAACCAATTACTGCCTTAATGTACTTCATTCACAGTACTTTTATTCTTTTATGTTCATAATGTCCTGTTAAATGCATATTTTATTTTATATTGTATAGTGTATATTGTTATTATAGTTTTTATTTTTATTTTATTTGATTCTTTACCTGGCACCTTATTTTAATTCTATCTTATCATTATTATTTGTCTTGTCATTATCTGTTTTGTGTATGAATGCTTTGGCAATATTGTATGTAAACACAATCATGCCAATAAAGTACTTTTAAATTGAAAAATTGAAATGAGCGATTTGTGAAACTTCAAAAAGCGGAAGTTTTAAATAAATAAAATAAATTCTTAAAAACGTCCCGGCTGGTCAGATATGCTATCTAGTCGGCTTGACGACAGTGCAGAGTCTCAGATCATCGATAAAAACGTTGATACATTTCAACAGCTGGACAGAAAAAATATCTGCAGACTGAGTCACGTTTGGTAACGTGTAGTTGTTACACAGTGGTGGACAGACGCGTTGATAAGTAACGTGTAGCACTGCCCAATCAGTGATCACGCAGACAAAAACATATGACGGAGGCATTATGTACATACGTCAGCATCCAGAGACTGACGTCAATGATGTCATCCAACAGAGCTGTTCACCTGTTTGTCTCCATGGGTTTCCTAATTTTATAATTGGGTTTTTAGCTGTATGTGTAAAATAAGGTCTGTGGTAAACATTACTTGAAGATATTTTAACGTTTTGTTCTATGACATAATTTACACACTCTACCTCAAAAGTGAAATCTGAAGCTACCATGATTAAAAAATGCTATTCAATACAGCATCAAAATTCACATTTGAGGTAGAGTGTGTAAATTATTTCATAGAACAAAACATCCATGTTTACAATATACCTTATTTTTTATACCATAGTTTTCGGACTACAAACCGCAACCTATAGTATTCTACTGTAAAGTCTGTAAAATAAGATTGATTGTCTATAAAAAATTATATTGATTAATTATTCTTTGTATTGTAAAATCTGGTTTTAATCTTATTTCCCCCTTATAATGTATAATCATCAATATTTGTATTTTATTTATTGTTTTTCTCTTATTATATACTGTATTTATCTCAACTCTGTCCTACATCTTGTAATTTTCTTTGCATGGAAGTGGATATATTATTATTGTTCAACACTTTAATAAAAATAATTATACTTTATGCAATGTGCATATTTATGGACTGGGTTGGCAGGGTTACTTTTTAAACGTATTCCACCACAGATTACAGAATACATACTGCGAAATGTACTTTGTTACGTATTCCGTTAGATTACAAAGTAATTTATTCTAAATACTTTGGATTACTTCTTCAGCATTGGTAGATTTGGTACATCAATTCTCTAGGTATTTACAGCTGCGCCACCTCCTCTGTATTGTTTTTGGGAGTAGCACATACCCCCCCTATAGCTGCAGATACTCTGGGAGAGGTGATTACTGCTTTTGGAAAAGGTCATGAGGCATCAGTGTATTACTCCCTGCTAATTCAGAGTCTGGGGGGCGGAGCTTGAACTTTTATCAAGAGAATATGGTAGAAAGATTTAAACTTGGTATTGGAGGAAGGAGTGTGGGCTAGGATTCTATAAAATGTCAAGTCTGTATCTAGAGATGCAAAGGTTCTCCTTATGCAATTTAAGATTTGACACAGATTCTGTTGGACCCCCTCTGGATTGTATAAGCTTGGTCTTAAAGACTCACCCACCTGCTGGCCATGCCCATCAGAAGATGGAGACGCAACCCATGTTTTTTGGGGTTGTGTTAAGATCCAAGAATTTTGGTAGAAGGTTCAGAGTTTTATAGGTTACGTTTTAGGCACTCAAATTGAATTCTGCCCCAGACTCTGTATTTTGGGGCTATGGGCCAGTCAAAAATTATTTTAATGGAAGTCGGATGGAGCGCCCTCATTTCCGGAGTGGTGTGTGGAGATGGGGAGGGTGGCTGCTTTCAAGGAGATTTCAAGCAGATGGCTGGGGGTTCGGAATTTGTTTGATAGGAAGAGTGGCAAATATTTAGTGTTCTCTCGGAGAGGAGCTGTGGAGAGCGATGTTTAGTTTGTGTTTGTGTCCACAGGGGTGTTCATTGAGGGTAAAATGTTGATTCAACATATGTTTTTATTTGAATCAATGTGAATTGAAAAAACTGCCCCGTTGAGCAATAATTAATGAGCAATACACAGCTTAATACATTTCTTCTGCCATTACATGGACTTGCTTTATTGTCCTATTCTGTATTTCTATATACATTTATGGAGCTGGTTTTAATAAATAAAACTAGAATAAGCGGTCTTGTTGCTGTATTGTATGTGTACTGGAAGCGTCGGTCAAAGTCAAATTCCTTGTGTGTAAGCATACTTGGCAATAAAGCTCATTCTGGTATATGAAAATAGCTTGTCATTTTCTTATTGTTTTGAAAATTTTACACTCACGTCATTTGTGATGTATACAGTAAGTGATTGATTCAAAAGAGCCAAATATGTATGGGCATTTAAGGGTTAAATATTTTAACAAGTCACATTTGAGATTTGTCTAACTGTACTGGCTTTAAGCAGACAGAAAGACTACATTGAAGAGAAGCAATGTTCATAATATAACCATCAAAACTGAAGTCTATTAGAAATGTACTATAAAGTCAGCATTTACTGGCACAAAAACGATGTCAGTCAGTTATGGTGGCAACATGGTCTCTCCTCCCTCCCAGTTCTCGGAGCACGTACACACTAGGGAAAGCGTTGACTAATTGAATTGAGCCAAGAGTGTATTCAAACTGGCTTGTCTCTCATGGATGTCCAAAACATTCAAGAGAATTGTCAAACACTTGGAAAGGCACCTCTATTGACACCCACAAAGCAAAATTGTGCTTTTATCACCACAGTTTAAATTATGTGGTGTACCTTTGACCCTCTTAGCTTTTCATGGTAGTGAGGTTGAAGACATCCGTGGAGAGAACTCCCCCCAAAGAACTCAATGTACACTTGATCCTGAGGAAATCTTGAACTGTTTACAGTACCTCCTTGGTTTGAGCATGTCCCTTCTGTACTTGAGCAAATTCAAACACCTGAGACAATAGGCATATCGGTTAACAATTGCATACCCTTCTATATAATGGTCATGGTATTGCTTGCAGCCTCGGTGATTTTTACGGATACACCACACCTCATTAAAACAGCTCAGACTGTTGTTTGTGTCTGGTAACTTTATTAAATTTACATGAAGAAAATGCCTCCACTGGAAACGACAGTCTCTTCAATGTTCTCACCAACATCTCTTTCTGGAATACAAGAGAAGGCAGAGGTTAAAAGCGGTTTACAAAAGGACAAACCACAGTGAAGTAATACACCTACTTTGCCTGGTGCAGCTCTGCTCACAGGAGCCAGTGGAAGAGGGATGGCACACCGATGTACTACAGTGGATGAAGACCTGAGCAAGAAGGGGATTAACCACAGCATTCATAAGAACCATTAAGGGTTTAGGGGTGTTGAAAGTTGGATGGTAATCATACCATTCCCTGCAGAGGAGCTAGTGATGCTGGATCCACAAACGTGAACATCTTCACAATAAAGCTTGTAATGGGTTGGGAACTGAAGACCAGAGGAGCCATCCACAGGAACCGGTGTGGTGAGGTAACGATCATCCTGGTAAGGGCATCTGGAAGGCAGAGTAACAGTCAGGACTAGCTCAAAACAGACCAATGACACAAATGCTGGGGTTATACTCACCCATTAACTAGAAGGTCCCACTGAGGCAGGCTGAGGGAATCAGGGGATGATGTCGCCCAGCAATGTCCCAGCATCAGGACAATATTGGGGTCAGTCCTCTCCAAAAGGTGCACCTCAACATACACAGGTTGTCGTAGGACTTTTGTGACTGGGTAATCAGCATCACTGTAGTAGGACGTGTATGCAGCATCCTCTGCAGGAGGACAACATTTTAGAAACCCTAGTTACACTTTCAAGACAGCTGATATAGAGAAGCAGTACATTACCTTCTGCACATCCTTTTGTGACACATTGTCCATTTGCCAGGCGAAGCTCCACTCTGAGGGGTCCAGGAGCAGCTACAGGTGGAGGTGGAGGAACGGTGTTGACCTCCACAACCAGAGCTTGAACAGCAGTGCCAGAATACCTACACTGGAAGAGAAGCCTGGACAACAGACAGTGAGCTTGTAGCACAAGTCAAAGATTGCATTTAAGCTAAAGCATAGATCACCTACTCAAAGTGACTGTCCCTTGTGATGGAACCAAGTGGTCCAATCCCCACTTCATAGGATGAAGTCATTCTGTTCTCATACACCACATATCCATTGTCCTCCTGCAAACAGCAACATGGTTAGCATTCACTCCTTTCCAAGCAAAACAAGTCTAAACAGCACCAGTACCCACCATCATGCTTGTGCCACAAGCTGTGACAGGAATTGGTAAATGGCAAAGGAAGGTGTGGACCCAACTGGAGCACAAGGTGGGTCATTTCCACCCAACAGACGGACTGTATCCAGACTTAGTGAAGGCAGTGTAACATCTCTAGCCACCACAACCACAAACTGGCCATCTCTAATACACTGGACGGTCACTGTTTCAAGGTAGAGAGCAAGTTACCTCAGAGAATCAGTTGAATACGAACAACCTTACAATTGGCTCAACACACTTACCGGCATTCCCATAGTAACACTGCTGTCCGTCAAAGCAGCAGTTTATAGCGTCACACTCAGCAGCACTGATACCAGGTGGTCCACATTGGATCTGCTCATAATCAGCTACAGCACACTTGTCAAGAGGCTCTGCCTGCGCCACTGGCTGCTTGGGTGGAAACGCTTGAGAAACCTGTTGTGCGGTTTGCTGTTGCAGGGCCTGTTGAGCCAAAAACTGCTGATCACTTGGCTGGAACACAACATCTTGAGGATTCTTGGCTAAAATTCCTCCTCGAGTTTGCTGGAGGACTGAAGCTTGAGGATTCTGGGCTGGACCCCACCCTTGATTTTTCAGTTGCAGACCCTGTGGAGCCAAAAACTTCTGATCACTTGGCTGGAACACAACATCTTGAGGATTCTTGGCTAAAATTCCTCCTCGAGTACGCTGGAGGACTGAAGCTTGAGGATTCTGGACTGGATTTCCCCCTTGTCGTCGAGTCTGCTGTGGAGTTAAAAACTGTTGATCACTTGGCTGAAATGCAAGAGATTGACCACTCCTGGCTGGAATCCCTCCTTGTTGGCCACTTTGCTGGAAGACTGAATCTTGAGGCACCTGGGGCAGATTACTCCACTGTGGAACAGCATGACAGAAAGCACAAAACCACACACAAAGTGCCAAAAGATGAACTGTACCCATACTTTCTGCCATTAGTCCACAACTGAATTCATCATTCAAGTGGATTCCTTTTGAATCCTTCGAAGTGCAGCTCATTAACGATGTCACTCCCTGTTCAATTAACAGTCTTCATTCATCAGACTGGGCATTTACAGATAAGGTGATTCTAATTGATTCTAAAAAGTTAACCTGAAGATTTTGTGTGGTCACATTTAGTCTAATTAACATGCTAGTCTTCACACAACTTAATTAAAACAATTCACAACAAATGATGAAATGCCCAGAAGCCAATATGTACACCAAAGCATATGTATATCAGTAAAAGATGTACTAAAGTATTTTTATGTAGTTTACATGTCACCTCTTCTTTAAATATTATATTTACTATAAGTTAAAGTACTTTTAATAGTAAGAAGAATACCTGCAGTATTTTTTCACAATGATTGCAAAGGACAGTGTGGAACCAACAGGAACATTTACATTTATGTATTTGGCAGATGCTTTTAAAGCAACTTACAGTGCACTTATTACAGGGACAATCCCCCAGAGCAACCTGGAGTTAAGTGCCTTGCTCAAGGACACAATGGTGGTGGCTGCGGGGTTCGAACCAGCGACCTTCTGATTACCAAGTCAAGTCAAGTCAAGTGGTTTTTATTGTCGTTTCAACCATATACAGTTAGTACAGTACACAGCAAAACGAGACAACGTTCCTCCAGGACCATGGTGCTACATAAAAACAACAAAGGACCAACATAGGACCACCAGTTATGTGCTTTACCACTCTAGGAACAGAAGGTGGTTCATTTCCATTAAGTAGTTATACTGTATCTAGGCAATAATCAAAATGATCATAATCAAAATCATCAGATCATTTTTTTGCTTTTGATGTCAAAATGTAAGCAGGATCCACCCATGGTGCCATACAAGCTAGAACTGCTACTGTTGAAAACAGTATTAACACATCAATTTTTAATTACTAATTGTCTACAATTCCAAACTCAGCCCCTGAGTTTAACGGCATAGTTCACCCAAAAATGAAATTTCTCTCATCATTTACTCACCCTCATGCCATCCTGAATGTGTTAAACTTTCTTTCTTCTGCAGAACACAAATTAAGGCTTTTAGAGGAATATCTCAGCTCTGTAGGTCCGTAGTGACCGCAAGTGACTGGTGATCAGAACTCAGAAGGTCAAAAAGCACATATGATCATAGTAAAAGTAATACAGTCTTCTAAAGTGATACAATTGCTTTGGGTGAGAAACAGATCAATATATAAGCAGTGGCGTAGTCAAGGGTGGGCCGGTGTGTGTGAGTCGTGGGGTGCCATGCGAGATTCGGACACCTTAATGGCGAGCTCTCATGCACTTTGTTAGTTTTAATACTTTTTGTGTCATAAACCGGTGAAATTTGATACACCCTGTTTCATAACTGTTCTATGACGACAATATGTCAAAGAATTCAAAATCCTCGAGCTCTGGAGACATTTAGAGACACTTACATGCTCAAGCCGATACTCCTGACAAGGCCACAGACTAAGGACTCAATTTGGCCATTAAGGTGAAAGAGATTCAGCGCCAACTGTTGAACATGACGGCAATGCTGACAAAGGTCGTTACTGACTTGGAGGATCTTGCTGTAATACGTCGATCGATCACTGACATGGAGACTGTGAAATAATTAATGCTTCTCAACAACTTCTCTGGGTGATGTAGCTTGCTGTGTCATCACAAAGCAAAGCTGCTCCTTGTTCAAAGGATGTGTTCTTTAGGAATGTGTTTCTTGTCTCTACTCTCACGTTTCACATGTAGCTCAAACATGTATGTCACCCCCATATAAGGTAAAGAACTATTTCATTGGTGGGGGTCCAGTGGAATGTGGTTTTTCTGGACCATATAACAGAATGCTGAACAATAAAATTGGAAGAAGGATTTGATACCATTGGGTGTCTGTGTCATTTCTTTCTTCCCTCAGCTGAGCCATGATCGAGAGGGGGATTGCAGATCAACAAAATAAATTAAATACATTGGATGACAAAATTATCTAACAGAGACTAAATTCATTGGTTATTAGAGTGGGGGACGCCGAGAAACAGATAAATTCTTTGGAGTCATCCGAGAGGGAATTAGCTGCTAACTCGCTAGCTGACCAAGACAGACTTGGAGTGTCTCTGGGAAAAGTTGGAAAACTTTGAGGATTGTAACAGGCAAAACAACGACAGAATTGTTGGAATTCCTGAGGTCGAAGAAGGCCGAAATATGGAGAAATTCCTAGATGAGCAATTCCTGAGTCTGCTAGACATAACAGACCAGAAACTGGAAATCGAGGGAGCTCACAGACTTCAGGCTCAGAGATCCTCTGAGGGAGACAGGCCCCTAACAATTCTGGCCAAATTTCTGAGATCATCTGATCAAGATCTTGAGTTAAGACGAGGAGTAAAGGAAGGCTTTCTTGGAAGAATCACAGTTTTTCTAGTTCCTAGACGCTATGAATTCGACAAGAGAGAAATGTGTTCAATTCGTACAATTTGTAAAGAAGCACCAGACATGAGCAATCAGATGGCAAAGTTGTCACAGGGACTCTTGTTTAGAGGGATGGATGACGGTTGGCTCTGTCATGCGCGGAGTTAATGTGCATGTTTTTCCTTTTTCTGTTTTGTTCTGGGGGATGTTTGGGGGTCGACTGTTGCACCAATGTTAGAATGTGGTCTTTACAATTTTATTTTTAACACACAATCTATATTTTTTCAAATGTCAAAATGTCCAATGTTAATATGAGCAGACCATCTATCTCCTTGTGGAATGTGAATGGGTTGGGGCAATCGCATAAAAAAAGGAAGGTTATTTCTTTTCTTAAACACAAGAAATATGATATAGTGTTTCTTCAAGAAACACCTCTTTCCCGCAGGAAGCTGAACAATTTGAGAAGATATGGGGTTTTCTTTAGTGCTGGCTCAAGTAAGAGCAGGGGAGTCAATACACTGATGAGTGAACATCCACAATTCAAATGTCTCAAACAGATTAAAGATACATTAGGAAGAGTCATTATTGTTTTAGCAGAAATTCAGGGACAAAGGTTGATTTTGGCTAATATTTATGCACTTAACGCTGATGATCAGGGCTTTTTATGGATCTTGATGGGATGTTGCAAGTCAGCTGGCACTCCTCATGATATAAGATTAGGAGGAGACTTTTGATGGACTCAGTCCTTGATCATAGTGAAGTAAAAGTGTGTAAGCCCCCTAGTGCAACATTGCCGCTTCACAGGATGTGTACAAATCCACGCACAACTCACCACGCACCCCACCGAGAGCGAACCACATTATAGCGATCTCGAGGAGGTTACCCCGTGTGACTCTACCCTCCCTAGTAACCGGGCCAATTTGGTTGCTTAGGAGAGCAGGCTGGAGTCACTCAGTATGTCCTGGGATTCTAACTAGCGAACTCCAGGGGTGGATGCCGCATCTTTACCACTGAGCTACCCAGGCCCCCGGGATTATCTTTTTAAGATTTTGGAAATATACAGGTTCGGAAATACATTTATTGGATGGATTAAGTTACTTTATAGTCATCCGGTAGCAGCGGTACAAACAAATGTATTATTTCAGACTATTTTACTCTGGATGGGACACCCGGCAGGGTTGCCCTCTTTCCCTATTATTGTTCTGTCTGGCCTTGGAGCCATTAACAGTCACGATAAGAAAGGAAGATGAATTTCCAGGGGTGGTGGTGGGAGGTATGTTGCATTAGCTTTTGCTTTACAGAGATGATATATTATTAGTTAGATCTATGCCTTGCCTCCACAGAATTATGAATTCCTTTTCTAAGTTCTCAGGATACAGAGTCAATTGGTCTAAATTGAAGCTTTGTCTCTGACAGCGTACTGCCTGTAAAATCTTTCCAGCCAGGTGCCTTCTAGTGCCTTCTTTTAATATTTGGCCATTTTATTCCCAGTAAATTTGTGTCATTTAGTTCATGTTCATTTTGTTAATAAAAAGTTTTTCGAGCGATGTGGATAGGTGGGCTTCATTACATTTATCTTTGATTGGGAAGGTTAATGTTATTGTGGCATGTATGCAATCGAGAGTTTACTGCAATGCCAATTACGGCACTAAACCGATACGCCACCCCGAAATTGTCCGGGGACCCACAGATACATCAATTGTAAAACACAGATTCGCAGTGGCTGAGTCAGGTATCAGACAAGGATAAGCACTTCACAGGTTTTATTCCTCAATACACACAATAAAATGCAAAACTGGTATCTTTTAATATACAAACATTAAAAAGGAATCCATCAATCATGGAGCTGGTTACACAGACACACACGCACACACACACACACTTTACCACTTCAGAATTGGGGGATTCATCTTGCCTATCCAATAAACAGCAATTACTCGTGCTCTCACCACACAACACCAAATCACCCGCTGTGAACACTGCAGACCGATAGCCGAACCACCACCACACACAGAGGACTCTGGCTAATACTGGAACCCCAATTCTGAATGGAAGAGAAAAAAAAAACAGTATGAGATACAAACAAATACACATTCCACATAATGGTCTGTCAATTAAACACTTATCACATGCTGCCAGAAAGAATCAGTTTGTCACAATCGTTCGCTGGCTGATACTGGTTAACTCAGCCCAGCGCTGTCCTATAAGAATGTAATCTCAGACTACAATACAACAGAATACTCAAAACACATTTACAACCAAAATACAACAAGACATAGTATTCGCAATGAAACAATAGTAGGGACAAAACCAGAAGCTTCTCGCTACTGTACTCAAATCTTAATGTCAATCCTGGAAAAGACTAAGTTTAGATGCATCACCACCGGCTGTGAACTCGCTATCGTTCTGGTCGTCAAGGAGACCCTCGTTCGCTGAAAAGAGATCGTCAAACAATTCGAATAAATGTACAGATAGACAGTGGATGCATCGTTCCAATAAAAGGCAGAGGAATGGTCGTAGACAGCTCGCAGAGGAGAATACATCTCCGTTCAGAAGCGCTCCAGTTCGAATGACTAACGGATGCAAGTAATCCTAATTCACAGGACCAGCAATGGGTCGCATAAAGCCTAACAGTGCCCACAAAGCCTGCTGCACCACCTCCTGGCCCCCGTGTCACTGTTAATATATAATACACAACATTTCAATCCAAGAAATCACGGTCTTGTGAACCCAACATTAAAATAAGTGTAACATACCTGCGTATGGAAACTCGCGCCACCCAGTGCACTTGATGGCGTGCTAATTATGGACTCGCATTGACAAATATTTGCTCAATGTGTCTAAAAGTACCTTCCCTGCTTTTGTATTGAACAGAAAGTTATTGCCCCATTTCGCCATTGCAAAGCCTTTCTATCAAACTAACCGGAGAAGTTACACCCCGTTATCTGCAGAGTCCAGAGTGTTTAATTCAGACATTTAATTAAATGTTGCCTCGAGCATATGGCTGAACCCTAAATGATGTGTTATTAAGTCCCCTTTCTGCTGGTCAGAGTGTATTGTGAGGGGGGATTACTACACTCTGTGACGTATTTGTGAGTGGAGTGTTTAGATCTTTTGAAAATTTGGTTCAGCATTTTGGGATTCCCAGATCTCTAGGTATTTACAGCTGCGCCACCTCTATTGTTTTTGGGAGTAGCATACATCCCTAAAGCTGCATAAACCCTTTGTAGGTGTAAGCATACTTGGCAATAAAGCTCATTCTGATTCTTAGTCATGAAAAATATAATCAATTTGTTTTGAAAATTATACACTCATTGTATGTGACAATAGTAATGGGGCTCTAAAGACACAAATATGTATTGGAAATATGCCAGGCATTTAAGGGTTAAATATTTTAGTCACATTTGAGATTTGCCCAACTGTAGCAGACTGCACTGAAATGTTCATAGTAGAACCATCAAAACAGAAGTCTACTATGAATTCAACATTTATCTGGCACAAAAACAGCATCAATCAGTTATGGTGGCAACATGGCCGCTCCTCCCACCCAGTTCTCAGAGCACATACACTAGGGAAAGCTTGGATTAATTGAACCAAGAGTGGATTCAAACTTGCTTGCACCAGCTTTCCACAGTCTCTCGTGGGATGTCCAAAACACTGGTTCGCGTCAATGGTTCATGGAAGATCCATGTCAACTGGTTCATTCCAAGTAAAACTTTTAGCTGTTAAGAGCAAGTTTTTCTACTTTGAAGAAAAACCCAGTACTACAACTAGTTTGACATTTTTTAGCCAATCATTTGAATTTAGATGTGCATAAGGGTGGTTCTGGCAGTGGAAGTTTAGTCCAGAGATTGAGAAAGATCAACACTGCAAGACGATCCCTTTTGAAATCAAAGCGTACACCATAAACGGTCAAAGCTTTAAGCGATCACTTAAAAAAGTACCACTATTGACACCCACAAAGCAAAATTGTGCATTTATCACCACAGTTTAAATTATGCTGTGTATTTTTGACCCTCAGCTTTTCATGGTAGTGAGCTTAAGGACATCCATGGAGAGAACTCTCCCAAAGAACTCCATGTACACTTGATCCTGAGGAAATCTTGAACCATTTACAGTACCTCCTTGGTTTGAGCATGTCCCTTCTGTACTGGAGCAAATTCAAACACCAGAGACAATAGGCATATTGGTTAACAATTGCATACCCTCCTATATAATGGTCATGGTATTGCTTGCAGCCTCGGTGATTTTTGCAGATACACCACACCTCATTAAAACAGCTCAGACTGTTGTTTGTGTCTGGTAACTTTATTAAATTTACATGAAGAAAATGCCTCCACTGGAAACGACAGTCTCTTCAATGTTCTCACCAACATCTCTTTCTGGAATACAAGAGAAGGCAGAGGTTAAAAGCGGTTTACAAAAGGACAAACCACAGTGAAGTAATACACCTACTTTGCCTGGTGCAGCTCTGCTCACAGGAGCCAGTGGAAGAGGGATGGCACACCGATGTACTACAGTGGATGAAGACCTGAGCAAGAAGGGGATTAACCACAGCATTCATAAGAACCATTAAGGGTTTAGGGGTGTTGAAAGTTGGATGGTAATCATACCATTCCCTGCAGAGGAGCTAGTGATGCTGGATCCACAAACGTGAACATCTTCACAATAAAGCCTTGTAATGGGTTGGGAACTGAAGACCAGAGGAGCCATCCACAGGAACCAGTGTGGTGAGGTAACGATCATCCTGGTAAGGGCATCTGGAAGGCAGAGTAACAGTCAGGACTAGCTCAAAACAGACCAATGACACAAATGCTGGGGTTATACTCACCCATTAACTAGAAGGTCCCACTGAGGCAGGCTGAGGGAATCAGGGGATGATGTCAGCCCAGCAATGTCCCAGCATCAGGACAATATTGGGGTCAGTCCTCTCCAAAAGGTGCACCTCAACATACACAGGTTGTCGTAGGACTTTTGTGACTGGGTAATCAGCATCACTGTAGTAGGACGTGTATGCAGCATCCTCTGCAGGAGGACAACATTTTAGAAACCCTAGTTACACTTTCAAGACAGCAATATAGAGAAGCAGTACATTACCTTCTGCACATCCTTTTGTGACACATTGTCCATTTGCCAGGCGAAGCTCCACTCTGAGGGGCCCAGGAGCAGCTACAGGTGGAGGTGGAGGAACGGTGTTGACCTCCACAACCAGAGCTTGAACAGCAGTGCCAGAATACCTACACTGGAAGAGAAGCCTGGACAACAAACAGTGAGCTTGTAGCACAAGTCAAAGATTGCATTTAAGCTAAAGCATAGATCACCTACTCAAAGTGACTGTCCCTTGTGATGGAACCAAGTGGTCCAATTCCCACTTCATAGGATGAAGTCATTCTGTTCTCATACACCACATATCCATTGTCCTCCTGCAAACAGCAACATGGTTAGCATCCACTCCTTTCAAAGCAAAACAAGTCTAAACAGCACCAGTACCCACCATCATGCTTGTGCCACAAGCTGTGACAGGGAATTGGTAAACAGCAAAGGAAGGCGTGGACCCAACTGGAGCACAAGGTGGGTCATTTCCACCCAACAGACGGACTGTATCCAGACTTAGTGAAGGCAGTGTAACATCTCTAGCCACCACAACCACAAACTGGCCATCTCGAATACACTGGACGGTCACTGTTTCAAGGTAGAGAGCAAGTTACCTCAGAGAATCAGTTGAATACGAACAACCTTACAATTGGCTCAACACACTTACCGGCATTCCCATAGTAACACTGCTGTCCGTCAAAGCAGCAGTTTATAGCGTCACACTCAGCAGCACTGATACCAGGTGGTCCACATTGGATCTGCTCATAATCAGCTACAGCACACTTGTCAAGAGGCTCTGCCTGCGCCACTGGCTGCTTGGGTGGAAACGCTTGAGAAAACTGGTGTGCGGTTTGCTGTTGCAGGGCCTGTTGAGCCAAAAACTTCTGATCACTTGGCTGGAAGACAACATTTTGAGGATTCTTGGCTAAAATTCCTCTAGTCTGCTGGAGGACTGAAGCTTGAGGATTCTGGACTGGATTTCCCCCTTGTCGTCGAGTCTGCTGTGGAGTTAAAAACTGTTGATCACTTGGCTGAAATGCAAGAGATTTACCACTCCTGGCTGGAATCCCTCCTTGTTGGCCACTTTGCTGGAAGACTGAATCTTGAGGCACCTGGGGCAGATTACTCCACTGTGGAACAGCATGACAGAAAGCACAAAACCACACACAAAGTGCCAAAAGATGAACTGTACCCATACTTTCTGCCATTAGTCCACAACTGAATTCATCATTCAAGTGGATTCCTTTTGAATCCTTCGAAGTGCAGCTCATTAACGATGTCACTCCCTGTTCAATTAACAGTCTTCATTCATCAGACTGGGCATTTACAGATAAGGTGATTCTAATTGATTCTAAAAAGTTAACCTGAAGATTTTGTGTGGTCACATTTAGTCTAATTAACATGCTAGTCTTCACACAACTTAATTCAAAGAATTCAAAACAAATGATGAAATGCCCAGAAGCCAATATGTACACCAAAGCATATGTATATCAGTAAAAGGTGTACTAAAGTAAAGGACTAAATCCAAATCTTTGTCTCTGACAGTGTACTGCCCAGTAAAGGCTTTCCAGCCGGGCACCTTCCAGTGGCCCAAACAGGGCATTAAGTATTTGGCCATTTTATTCCCAGCAAATTTGTGATATTTAGTTCATTTTGACCCCTTAATAAAAAGGTTTTCGAGCAATGTGGACAGCTGAGCTTCATTACATGTACCTATTATTGTGAAGGTTAATGTTATTAAAATGAATTGTATTCCAAAATGTAACTACCTGCTACTATTTCTCCCGATAGATGTCCCTCTCTCTTATTTCAAACAATTTGATAGCACAGCAAAGTTTTTTATTTGGAATGGTAAATGGTCCAGATTACATTTCAGTAAGTTACATAGGCCGCTTGACAAAGGTGGTCTAGGCCCCTGTGTGGTGGTGGTTCGGCTATCGGTCTGCACACAGCGGGTGATTTGGTGTTGTGTGGTGAGAGCACGAGTAATTGCTGTTTATTGGATAGGCAAGATGAATCCCCCAATTCTGAAGTGGTAAAGTGTGTGTGTGTGTGTGTGTGTGTGTCTGTGTAACTAGCTCCATGATTGATGGATTCCTTTTAATGTTTGTATATTAAAAGATACCAGTTTTGCATTTTATTGTGTGTATTGAGGAATAAAATCTGAGAAGTGCTTATCCTTGTCTGATACCTGACTCAGCCACTGCGAATCTGTGTTTTACAATTGATGTATCTGTGGGTCCCCGGCCAATTTCCGGGGTGGCGTAGTCGGTTTAGTGCCATAATTGGCATTGTAGTAAACTCTTGATCGCATACTGCCACATTATTTAACAGTAATACTTTAATTAAACTGTGGCCAGTTCTGCATGTTTTTAAGGATGTTCTCTGTCGATATACAGAAAGATGGAAAATGCAGAACATGTCTTTTCTAGAAGTCTGATGTACAGATTAATGTGATCCCTGAGGAACATTGTGTAAAATGAATTCTCAATATCTAGCTGCGTCTTCAGTTACAATAAGAGGAAGTTGATTTGAGTGGTACATGTTTATTTGTGCACTGTTTGTGTGTAACCGTGGACACCGAGAATCCAGTTCAACAATGAGTCCTTCAACATCATGTGATGAACATTCAAATTCTGTCTGGAGATTTTAACTGCAAAGTGTCCGTGCGACATGTGCATTAGTGATATTTCAAATGCATGTTCACTGTGTGTTAGTTTCCATACATCCCTTATTATAAACACAATGTTCACACAAATGTGTTTATAGCTGTGAGGAAACACACACACACACACTGCAGTAATCGTATTATGTGTCTTGAGCAGTCAGCGCATGTTTCAGTGAGTCGCAGTCGCATGACTGACATCAGCACACACTCACAAGAACTTCATTACAACACAAACCATCAACTATACGATCACATGAACTCATATAGTACTTGAACATCCTGTTGAATAATACAAACACAGATCAGTTTAATACGCTCAATCATTTACAGTTAGTGAAACTGTTCTGCACTAGAGAAGCCTGTAGAATCCATACAGTGTGTTTGTACTCATGAGGAGATACAGTATATAGATTCATATACAGAGATGCATCTGACACACAGCACAAATAACACAAAACATTATACTCACCAATAAACCCTCAACTTACTACAGAGTGAACTTCATTCTGTGTTGAAAACATGTGTGTGTGTGTGTGTGTGTGTGTGTGTGTGTGTGTGTGTGAGTGTGTGTGTGAGTGAGTGTGTGTGTGTGAGCATGTGTGTTTGTATGTGTGTGTATGTGATGTGTGTGTGTGAGTGTATGTGTGTGTGAATATGTGTGTGAGACAGTGTGTGTGTGAGTGTGTGTGTTTGTATGTGTGATGTGTGATGTGTGTGTGAGTGTATGTATGTGTGTGTGTGATGTGTGTGTGATGTGTTTGTGTTTGTATGTGTGTGTGATGTGTGTGTGTGTGAGCATGTGTGTTTGTATGTGTGTGTATGTGATGTGTGTGTGTGAGTGTATGTGTGTGAATATGTGTGTGAGACAGTGTGTGTGTGAGTGTGTGTGTTTGTATGTGTGATGTGTGTGTGAGTGTATGTATGTATGTGTGTGTGATGTGTGTGTGTGTGTGTGTGTGTGTGTGATGTGTGTGTGTGTGTGTATGTGTGTGTGTTTGTATGTGTGTGTGATGTGTGTGTGAGTGTATGTGTGTGTGTGTTTGTATGTGTGTGATGTGTGTGTGATGTGTGTGTGTGTGATGTGTGTGTGTTTGTATGTGTGTGTGATGTGTGTGTGTGTGTGTATGTGTGTGTGTGTGTTTGATGTGTGTGTGAGTGTATGTGTGTGTGTGTGTTTGTATGTGTGATGTGTGTGTGTGTGATGTGTGTGTGTTTGTATGTGTGTGTGATGTGTGTGTGTGTGTGTATGTGTGTGTGTGTGTGTGATGTGTGTGTGAGTGTATGTGTGTGTGTGTGTTTGTATGTGTGATGTGTGTGTGTGTGTGATGTGTGTGTGTTTTGTATGTGTGTGTGATGTGTGTGTGTGTGTGTGTGTGTGTGTGTGTGTGTGTGTGTGAGTAATGGTATAATTGATCAAATTGCTGGTTACTGTGGCAACCGTGTAATATTGAAGACAGAGTTTGTGAACGCTGTTGCATGTAAAAGTAAATGTAATCCTCCACACTGCTGTTTTTAACTTCTGACATCACAGCAGGTTTTTCATTCACAGGAAACACCGGACAGATTTATGTAATTGTATATGTACATCTGTATGACTGGACGTGTAATCAAGTGTTATTAAAGCGTTTGTGAATGTCCTCATCACTGTGACACGACGACTGTTCAGTCACATGCTGATGTGTCATCTTGCACATTTGTGTGTTTGGCAGATTGTTAAATTAATCCACACTTATCTTGTTTATTTCTGAACATTTTTACAAACATAAGCACTATTGTGACAGTCATGTGTGCAAGTGTTTTTTCTTATATACAGTACATAATGTAAATATATATTTCTATTCAGAAGGACATTGGACTATTAGATGTTAAAGGTCTCATTAACTTATGTCTTCTATTTTGAACACTTGCAGATCATCATAACTGTGGATGACTGTGTCGTTTGTTCAGTGGGTGGATGAGTGTGTGTGTGTGTGTGTGTGTGTGTGTGTGTGTGTGTGTGTGTGTGTGTGTGTGAGTGTGTGTGTGTGTGTGTGTGTGTGTGTGTGTGTGTGTGTGTGTGTGTGTGTGTGTGTGTGTGTGTGTGTGTGAGAGAGAGAGAGAGAGAGAGAGAGTTTCTCAAGAGGAGGAGATGATATAAATGAGTCTTTCAGTCTTTTGTGTCTTCATCCACTCCAGGCTCTCTCAGCAGGTACGGTGATCTGAAACTCTTCTGACTTTAATAACTGTAATGATTTTCTCATGGTTTGGCAGTGACATTGAACTTCTGCATTTATTGTATTTACCAGAATATCTGTGATTCAATTGTTCATGCTTTGATGTGGATTAAAGGGAGAGTTATTCCATCATAAAGATGTGACATCGCAGGATAACATCATCAGATTTGTGCGTTCACGTTTGCTCCTGCTTGGTAACACTTAACAATAAGGTTGTGTTTGTTAATATTAGTAAGTGCATCAGGTCTCAGCAACAAACAATTAACTATATATATTTTACATCATTGATTGATCTTGGCCAATGTTGATTTATTAAAATACAATTGTCCATTATCAGTTCATGTTGTCATATACTGTTACATTGTGTTACATTGTATATGCTGTATATTAACCAGGATAAATATGTGCTAAACCTTTTCTTCATGTTACAGTTTTAGCTCTTGCTCTCAGGAGCTTTACAATGTTTAAAATACAAGTAAAGTGTCTTTATGGCTCAGTTAGTTTTGTTTGATTATACTTCCTGCGGTCCTTTCACTTGATAGAAGAGTATAATATATTTGTGTTGCTGATATTTGAGATGTTTCATACTCCCGTGCACACGTCAAACTAATCGATTGAAATGCGTTCATGTATTCCTGTGTGGGTGACCAGATTTACAGGGTTACACGGAATCTGCTGACTTTTTTTTTGTCATTTTCTATTCTGATGTTTATGGAAAATCTGTGCCATTCTGCAGAAGGGATTGAAACAAAGTCAATTTTGATGTACCTGAGAGTACTACGCTCTTATTGGTAGCCCAAAGCATCATGGAATTAGCCAAAAATGTACTAAACATACAAGGAATGGGAAATGCATAGAACGTTTATGAATGAAAGATGTTGCGATTCTGGATGTTCTGGATGTGCAGATTAATTCTGGGCCTGAAGGAATCATCATACATGGCAAAAGTTCTGCAACTGTGTCGTTCACACGTAAGGTTCTTGTTTTGGTTTTGGGTTAGGCACGTCCAGCTTTTCATTTGACTTCTGATATTTTGTTTTCTCTCTCAGTTCACAGTTGATAGGCATCATGAGTTGCCCATCATCTGGTCAGCAGTGCAACGGACTTTACCCTCAGACCCCCCAGCAGACCTCTGGTACCGTGTGGCCGATTCAACCCTGCCAACCGTACTGGCCATGCCAACCTAACCAACCCACCTGGCCCATGAGCCAACCCAGTACAGCGGTACCAACGACCTGGCCTGTCCAACCCACCCAACCCGGATGGCCCAATACACCAACCAATCCAACAAGTCAACCCAGTCCAACTGTACAACCCAACCCACCTGTACAACCAAGCTGGCCTGCTCAGCTTCCCACCCCGCCCGGATACCTACCGTCTCCAGTACCCCCGACCTGGAATGGTAATCCTGGTCAACCTGGCTGCCCTGGTCAAGTCCAGACGGGAGGAACCCAGCAGCCGTGGCCTACTGCTCCTGTTGTAAGCCTCCAGTGTTCAGCAGTTCTGATATAGACACACAGACAGCAGCGAAAAACAATGTGAATTACAAATAATACAATTCAGCTAATGTGAGCCATGAGACGGGACTCCGCCCACAAGCGGTGATGTCATGAGTGTTTGTGTGTCTGTAGGGGTGAGGATGGTAGTCTCGCTAAAGGAGACAGACAGTGATGTTGTCTAGGGCCATTTTGCCCTCCCTTCAATACTTTTCTCTCTATGTTACTGTAAAGGGGTCAATGGAAAGCAGGAGGCAAGAACCGGCTTGACAATATAAATAATAGTTTTAATGATAAACTTTAAAGACAACATAAACACACAGATGACGGACATCTCTCTCTCTCGCACAATCCTCCGCAGTTGGCCTTTATCCCTCTCGGAGGCATGATTAGCCTGATAAGGGACCAGGTGTGTATGATCACGACCGCCCCACCCTCCACCCTGCCACATTCCTCCCTCGTTCTCTCAGGCTGGGGAGCCCCCGGCCTGATGTACACCCCCCCCCCTTTCCCTGGGGAGAGGCGTGCCTCTTGCCCCATCTGCCGGCAGGTCATCCTGGACGAGGGAGGGGACAAGGGGAGGGAAACAGAAATAATTAAATAAGGGGTGTACTTCCTGTAACAATGTAGTACCCCCCAAAAAAAAACACTGTACATTTTAAACGAGAGGGAAAAGGCCAACTTGCCAGCTTGTTCCTCGGCCACTCCTCCACCCTCTATCGGACGACAGCCGTGCCTCTCCGGGCGGATCAGAGGCAGACCTCCAGCCCCTGGCGGACAGAACGCCCACCGCGTTCTTGGGGAACAGAAGGGGTCTCTCCCGCCCCTGGCAGCGGTTCTCCCGCTCCAGGCGGACGGCAGCGAACCCTTCCCCACTCGCGGTCGGCAGTCTCAGACCCCGCCGTGTTTCTGCGGCTGGTAGGGGACTCCTCCGCCCCTCGCAGCGGCCCTGACCGCTCCAGAAGGTCGGTTAGGAGCCCCTTCTCCCCTCGCGGTTGGCGGCCGTCATCCGCTTCCAGGCAGCTGGGTTCCTCGTCCCCCGGCAGATGGCCACGGCTGCTCTGTTGAGGTGGACGATAGTGGCGAGAACTCTACGGCGTATCCCTCCTCCTTCCCGGGTTTCGGCACCAGTGTAAAGCAGTCAATGGAAAGGAGGAGGCGAGAACCGACTTGACAATATAAATAATAGTTTTAATGATAAACTTAAAAGACAACATAAACACACACACACATATGACGGACATGTCCGTTAAAGATCTCTCTCCCGCACAATCCTCCGCAGTCGGCCTTTATCCCTCTTGGAGGCTTGATTAGCCTGATAAGGGACCAGGTGTGTCTGATCACGACCCGCCCCACCCTCCACCCTGCCATAGTTACCTGTTCTGTGCTGAAATATTTGTAAAGATTGCTGTCATTTAGAAAAAGCTGATTCGGTGCACTACAGCAAGTCTACAGTGCTGCACACTTCAATTTTAAACAACTCGTTAACTGACCTCTAGTCAATAGTATTGATCTCTGTCCTCAATCCTTCACATCATCACAGGTCAACAGTTAGACTAGCAAAGACTTGTCAATCAGCGCTTGGAGTAACCCCACCCCCTTCTGGAGAAACCACACCCTATTTGATAGATTCCACCCACATTTGGAGATCTCCGTCCTGCAGCTATATCCTTCTCCGTGATTCGCTCGAACCCTGCGATTGTGACTCCTGTGTAAACCAGCTCTAAATGCAGCTTATATGAGAAGTATAATCCCTCAAAGTGAGCAAATTAACGATGTAAATGGCAGAGGCGTCCCATACACCAGTAAATCATGTATAGTTCTGATAGCAAAATAAATAGACTTTATCGACTTTTAAATGGGAGGAGTAAACGCTTCCCATTTATTTTGTTGTTAACGTCAAAGGTCGCATGTCAATCAAATTCTACAGAATTTTGGCACAAATTCATCTGGTAGAAGCTGGTTAAATTAAATGTCAACATAGACAGGTTGTGACACAAAACTTCAACAAAACTACACAAGCGAAAAGAAAATACCACAAAAACTACATTACATTCAATAAAGCTTGTTTGCATGTTTAAATAATGAGTAGAAAATGTGTAGCATGTGTGCCAGAGCTCTCGATTTTGGAAAGGGCAAGCATTGTTTATTCTTTAGCTTTATATAATATTTGGTCACGTATGTCCAGTTATTTGGCTGTACTGAAAAAATAGTTTTCTCTGCTTTCAGACCGTCCCATTCAACATGAATTTCCCTCGTGGCATCTACGACAAGCTAATGCTAACTATCAGAGGGCAGGTTAAACCTGATGCTAAAATGTAAGTTCTAAAATGTATAACAAGGCTTTGAGACTACTCAATGTCTGGTTTGCTGGTCTTAGCTGGTCCTTACCTAGTTAGACTGGTCTGTTGGCTGGTTTTAGAGGGTTTTGGGGCACTTTCAGATTGTTAGGCTAGGAGACCATCATCTTAAACCATTATAAAGACCAGGAAACCAGCTTCAGGCTGATCATAGTTGGCTTTGTCAAATGGTTTTGTAGGGGACTGTTGGTTTGTGTGTCGCTGATGTTTCTTCTTCCTCAAGGTTCACAATCAATTTCCTGCGTGGTAACGACATCGCACTTCACATCAACCCACGATTCAACGAAGGAGGGAAAGCGGTTCTGGTGCGCAATCATAAACTGGGGGAGCGTTGGGGAAAAGAGGAGCGTGACATTCTGGCGCCGTTTCCATTCATGCCCGGGCATCACTTTGAGGTAAATGATACGCTGGAGTTCTTACTCCAACATCCTCTTCCTAAAAATAATGTTTTCAAACGCTTGCCATTCATTGGTGGAATAATAGAAGCAGGACCACCCAAAAAGTGATGTCGATCATTCAAACATCTGTGGTACTGTACCATTGTAGTCAAAGATGTTGCTAACTGTGGAATGAATGTCCATGTAATGTGGTTCCTCTTCAGATGAAGATCTTGTGCTCCTTCAATGAGTTCAAGGTGGCCGTCAACAACACGCCCATCTTTGACTTTCAGCACCGAATCAGAGAAGTCAACCAGATCGACCGCATCATCATTCAGCACGACGTCACACTCACATCCGTCACTGTGGACACTCTGCCCTGAACCAATCACAGCCAACCAACACAATCAACCAATCACACGACAGGATTCCAATATCTTCATTCATGGATTCTGTCGTAACACAATGAGGAATCATCGGAACTCTGGAACTCTCCATCCACTGCCGTATGTGATGCTGTCAATCTCAACACCCTCCGTTCCCCGCGGTCCACTCTTTTTCACAAGTGTTTCAACTAAATGAAATTAAACATCCTAACATATTTCAAGCTTTGTTAATTTGGTTAAAGATTACACAATTGCATTTATTATGAAATTGACAATAGGCATATATATATATATTATTATTATTTTGAAACATGGAAACATCTCACAATGTCAAAAGACGTAAGAGATGGCAAATATTTTCTTTATAATGGACTATTAAACAATTAAGCATTTAAACCAGAAAAGAACACGTGTTACTTTTATATTTATAATTACGGTCATGTGTCTTCTGATATATTTATATTAATATGTGATGACTAACACACATGCAAGGCAGTACTAATGTTGTGTGTGAAGTGAAAAACATTTAAATCCAGTATATGCACCATTAATGTCTACAGCTATTATGTGCATTGTGCTCTTGTTGCTAATGTCATTATATGAGTTTATGATGTCATTTATATTGCATCAAATCAATAAATAGATATTCTAGTCGTATTTCAGTTCATTTCAGTGTGATAAATCCTGACTCCTGATACACAACAGAACAGACACAATCACAGGTGACAATTAAATAACTAAAGACAAATAAAACAAATGTATAAAAGTTCTGCAGATGATGGACATAAATGGACACTTTATCGGCGATTAATGAGTCCTCATTCAGACAGTCTTTAAAACGGTGAAATGACGACAAGCAAATCAGAGACGAACATTTTTGGCACTAAATAATAACATTCAAATAGAAAGACATTCAAAATGTCCACACTCATTTGTCACATTTAAAACACTGATTACACAAATCACACGCACACATTTAAAACTGCATACAAGCATTGACATGATCTGTGCAACACAACAACACCCTGACACAAATATACAAGATCTTCTGTCTGCTGGAAAACATCATAATGCACAATTTCAGAAAATATCACCACCACCACACAATTACTACATAAATCACAAAGACAATCTAATAATCAACGATACTGTAACAGTTCATTGTGTTTGTTACAATGGTTGATCCAGTTGTTTCTTTACATAAGACAAACTAAACAACAACACAGTAGCTCATGAACCAAATGAAACAAACATCTGATTATTATTGTGACAATTGATTGTTTTGATACACAACAGCCGTGTGCAACAGAGTTAACAACAGTCGTGATGAATACAGTCTAGTAAAGGTCTTTTAAAAAGCTCGAGAGGCTTTATTTAGTTATTTATACTACTGAAAGATTGTCACTGATTCTCCATCGATTCTTCCTCAGAAGACTTTTAATAGTTGAACCGTCCATAATCATTGAACATCAGATGTCACGTATGTGCGTGTTTAAATCACTGATCTATATATATATATATATATATATATATATATATATATATATATATATAAAACTGGATTGCTCATAGAATTGTAAACCGCCAGCAGTAGGTGAAGCAACCAGAAGTGCTCTGGCGGCCATCTTACTCTTCCCTACCGCCAGAGGGCATCGCGGCATGTGCGGCGTTTATCCGCGAAACAACACTCACTTAAGGATGAGGCTGAAGTGCCCACAGGTTGTAATTTATGACTATGTACATATTAAGCACACATTAGTCGTTATCCCCATGTAGAGTGGGCATAATGATAATAATCAACAGTAAAAATACAACACCAAAGTGTATTAATACCCCTTTTTAAAGTAAAGTTATCCAATAGCGACATCTGCAGATTGTTACAGGATGTAAAGTTTCTCTGCCTTCATAGTTTAAATCTGTTGATGCGCATTGTTCATAATGTTGACAAATTATACATCTGCATAATTTAACAACATTATTAACTGTTTAAACTAGATAATATAGTAAATGTGAACTAATTTGGGTGGGGTGCACATCAACAAGCTTTGAAGTTGTTAATAAAAACAATTAGCTTTGTGTTGATACTAGACAGAACCTCTTCAGAATAAACCCAGAAGAACCAAATATAAACATGTAGTATACAAGTTCATATGCAGTATGTGTGTATATATACACACACACACACACACACACACACACACACACACACACAAATTAATTTACCTTTACTTAATGGAATTATCATTTGCATTTATTTCTGGAATATGTACCAGCTTGTGAGCATTTAATTATTTCAACAATCCCCTGATCTTTTAAATCATAATCAGAAATAAGTTTATTGACATATGCACAAAAGGAAATCATACATATTTATTTGTTCAATAACAAAATCTTCCAAGTACACACACAAATGGACTTAAACTGAACAATACAATAAATATGTGCAGATATGTGGGAACAAATCTGCTAATGGATTTAACAACAATCCCACATTATTCAGCTTTCAAAAGAATGTTAGCAAGACATGCTATCAGAGCTAGTGGCAACAGTTCTCCACCGGACAGAGACACTGGAGGAACATCTTCTGATATGCATTTCAGGCAGTGACGTTACTTACCTTGTTTAACTTCAACAATATCCATGTGCTCCTTGTCAGGGCTGGACTGGGAAGAGAAATCGGCCCGGGATTTTACATAGCAACTGGCCCAAAACTTGCGGGGGGGCAACAGCTAACGCGGCGGCTCATTTTAACTTATTGTGACCGACACAGCGGCCCGCTCGGTTCTCCTGATGGCCAGTCCACCCCTGATCGGCCCCAAACTGCATCAGTCCACCGAAAAAATGCCTGGTATGCCAGATTACCAGTCCTGCCCTGCTCCTCGTCTATTCCAAATGATCACTTTATAAATGATGCCCGTGAGCTGGACCGTATTCAGGCCTGCACTGCAAAAGTACAAATCACACAGAGAATTAATGCAAGCCCACATTATATTCATCATGTAACCGGTTGTTAGATAATTTTGTCATCCAATGTATTTAATTTATTTTGTTGATCTGCAATCCCCCTCTCGATACGGCTCAGCTGAGGGAAGAAAGAAATGACACAGACACCCAATGGTATCAAATCCTTCTTCCAATTTTATTGTTCAGCATTCTGTTATATGGTCCAGAAAAACCACATTCCACTGGACCCCCACCAATGAAATAGTTCTTTACCTTATATGGGGGTGACATACATGTTTGAGCTACATGTGAAACGTGAGAGTAGAGACAAGAAACACATTCCTAAAGAACACATCCTTTGAACAAGGAGCAGCTTTGCTTTGTGATGACACAGCAAGCTACATCACCCAGAGAAGTTGTTGAGAAGCATTAATTATTTCACAGTCTCCATGTCAGTGATCGATCGACATATTACAGCAAGATCCTCCAAGTCAGTAACGACCTTTGTCAGCATTGCCGTCATGTTCAACAGTTGACGCTTGAATCTCTTTCACCTTAATGGCCAAATTGAGTCCTTAGTCTGTGGCCTTGTCAGGGGTATCGGCTTGAGCATGTAAGTGTCTCTAAATGTCTCCAGAGTCCGAGGATTTTGAATTCTTTGACATATTGTCGTCATAGAACAGTTATGAAACAGGGTGTATCAAATTTCACCGGTTTATGACACAAAAAGTATTAAAACTAACAAAGTACGCAGAGCTCGCCATTAAGGTGTCCGAATCTCGCATGGCACCCCACGACTCACACACACCGCCCACCCTTGACTACGCCACTGCTTATATATTGATCTGTTTCTCACCCAAAGCAATTGTATCACTTTAGAAGACTGTATTACTTTTACTATGATCGTATGTGCTTTTTGACCTTCGGAGTTCTGATCACCAGTCACTTGCGGTCACTACGGACCTACAGAGCTGAGATATTCCTCTAAAAGCCTTAATTTGTGTTCTGCAGAAGAAAGAAAGTTTAACACATTCAGGATGGCATGAGGGTGAGTAAATGATGAGAGAAATTTCATTTTTGGGTGAACTATGCCGTTAAACTCAGGGGCTGAGTTTGGAATTGTAGACAATTAGTAATTAAAAATTGATGTGTTAATACTGTTTTCAACAGTAGCAGTTCTAGCTTGTATGGCACCATGGGTGGATCCTGCTTACATTTTGACATCAAAAGCAAAAAAATGATCTGATGATTTTGATTATGATCATTTTGATTATTGCCTAGATACAGTATAACTACTTAATGGAAATGAACCACCTTCTGTTCCTAGAGTGGTAAAGCACATAACTGGTAATCAGAAGGTCGCTGGTTCGAACCCCGCAGCCACCACCATTGTGTCCTTGAGCAAGGCACTTAACTCCAGGTTGCTCTGGGGGATTGTCCCTGTAATAAGTGCACTGTAAGTTGCTTTAAAAGCATCTGCAAAATACATAAATGTAAATGTTCCTGTTGGTTCCACACCGTCCTTTGCAATCATTGTGAAAAAATACTGCAGGTATTCTTCTTACTATTAAAAGTACTTTAACTTATAGTAAATATAATATTTAAAGAAGAGGTGACATGTAAACTACATAAAAATACTTTAGTACATCTTTTACTGATATACATATGCTTTGGTGTACATATTGGCTTCTGGGCATTTCATCATTTGTTGTGAATTGTTTTAATTAAGTTGTGTGAAGACTAGCATGTTAATTAGACTAAATGTGACCACACAAAATCTTCAGGTTAACTTTTTAGAATCAATTAGAATCACCTTATCTGTAAATGCCCAGTCTGATGAATGAAGACTGTTAATTGAACAGGGAGTGACATCGTTAATGAGCTGCACTTCATAGGATTAAAAAGGGATCCACTTGAACGATGAATTCAGTTGTGGACTAATGGCAGAAAGTATGGGTACAGTTCATCTTTTGGCACTTTGTGTGTGGTTTTGTGCTTTCTGTCATGCTGTTCCACAGTGGAGTAATCTGCCCCAGGTGCCTCAAGATTCAGTCTTCCAGCAAAGTGGCCAACAAGGAGGGATTCCAGCCAGGAGTGGTCAAGCTCTTGCATTTCAGCCGAGTGATCAACAGTTTTTAACTCCACAGCAGACTCGACGACAAGGGGGAAATCCAGTCCAGAATCCTCAAGCTTCAGTCCTCCAGCAGACTAGAGGAATTTTAGCCAAGAATCCTCAAGATGTTGTGTTCCAGCCAAGTGATCAGAAGTTTTTGGCTCCACAGGGTCTGCAACTGCAAAATCAAGGGTGGGGTCCAGCCAAGAATCCTCAAGCTGTTGTGTTCCAGCCAAGTGATCAGAAGTTTTTGGCTCCACAGGGTCTGCAACTGCAAAATCAAGGGTGGGGTCCAGCCAAGAATCCTCAAGCTTCAGTCCTCCAGCAAACTCGAGGAGGAATTTTAGCCAAGAATCCTCAAGATGTTGTGTTCCAGCCAAGTGATCGGAAGTTTTTGGCTCAACAGGCCCTGCAACCGCAAACCGCACAACAGGTTTCTCAAGCGTTTCCACCCAAGCAGCCAATGGCACAGGCAGAGCCTCTTGACAAGTGTGCTGTAGCTGATTATGAGCAGATCCAATGTGGACCACCTGGTATCAGTGCTGCTGAGTGTGACGCTATAAACTGCTGCTTTGACGGACAGCAGTGTTACTATGGGAAAGCCGGTAAGTGTGTTGAGCCAATTGTAAGGTTGTTCGTATTCAACTGATTCTCTGAGGTAACTTGCTCTCTACCTTGAAACAGTGACCGTCCAGTGTATTAGAGATGGCCAGTTTGTGGTTGTGGTGGCTAGAGATGTTACACTGCCTTCACTAAGTCTGGATACAGTCCGTCTGTTGGGTGGAAATGACCCACCTTGTGCTCCAGTTGGGTCCACACCTTCCTTTGCCGTTTACCAATTCCCTGTCACAGCTTGTGGCACAAGCATGATGGTGGGTACTGGTGCTGTTTAGACTTGTTTTGCTTGGAAAGGAGTGGATGCTAACCATGTTGCTGTTTGCAGGAGGACAATGGATATGTGGTGTATGAGAACAGAATGACTTCATCCTATGAAGTGGGGACTGGACCACTTGGTTCCATCACAAGGGACAGTCACTTTGAGTAGGTGATCTATGCTTTAGCTTAAATGCAATCTTTGACTTGTGCTACAAGCTCACTGTCTGTTGTCCAGGCTTCTCTTCCAGTGTAGGTATTCTGGCACTGCTGTTCAAGCTCTGGTTGTGGAGGTCAACACCGTTCCTCCACCTCCACCTGTAGCTGCTCCTGGACCCCTCAGAGTGGAGCTTCAGCCTGGCAAATGGACAATGTGTCACAAAAGGATGTGCAGAAGGTAATGTACTGCTTCTCTATATCGCTGTCTTGAGAGTGTAACTAGGGTTTCTAAAATGTTGTCCTCCTGCAGAGGATGCTGCATACACGTCCTACTACAGTGATGCTGATTACCCAGTCACAAAAGTCCTACGACAACCTGTGTATGTTGAGGTGCACCTTTTGGAGAGGACTGACCCCAATATTGTCCTGATGCTGGGACATTGCTGGGCGACATCATCCCCTGATTCCCTCAGCCTGCCTCAGTGGGACCTTCTAGTTAATGGGTGAGTATAACCCCAGCATTTGTGTCATTGGTCTGTTTTGAGCTAGTCCTGACTGTTACTCTGCCTTCCAGATGCCCTTACCAGGATGATCGTTACCTCACCACACCGGTTCCTGTGGATGGCTCCTCTGGTCTTCAGTTCCCAACCCATTACAAGCGCTTTATTGTGAAGATGTTCACGTTTGTGGATCCAGCATCACTAGCTCCTCTGCAGGGAATGGTATGATTACCATCCAACTTTCAACACCCCTAAACCCTTAATGGTTCTTATGAATGCTGTGGTTAATCCCCTTCTTGCTCAGGTCTTCATCCACTGTAGTACATCGGTGTGCCATCCCTCTTCCACTGGCTCCTGTGAGCAGAGCTGCACCAGGCAAAGTAGGTGTATTACTTCACTGTGGTTTGTCCTTTTGTAAACCGCTTTTAACCTCTGCCTTCTCTTGTATTCCAGAAAGAGATGTTGGTGAGAACATTGAAAAGACTGTCGTTTCCAGTGGAGGCATTTTCTTCATGTAAATTTAATAAAGTTACCAGACACAAACAACAGTCTGAGCTGTTTTAATGAGGTGTGGTGTATCCGCAAAAATCACCGAGGCTGCAAGCAATACCATGACCATTATATAGAAGGGTATGCAATTGTTAACCGATATGCCTATTGTCTCTGGTGTTTGAATTTGCTCCAGTACAGAAGGGACATGCTCAAACCAAGGAGGTACTGTAAACCGTTCAAGATTTCCTCAGGATCAAGTGTACATTGAGTTCTTTGGTAGAGTTCTCTCCATGGATGTCTTTAACCTCACTACCATGAAAAGCTGAGGCTCAAAAATACACAGCATAATTTAAACTGTGGTGATAAATGCACAATTTTGCTTTGTGGTTGTCAATAGTGGTACCTTTTTTGTGATCGCTTAAAGCTTTGACCGTTTATGGTGTACGCTTTGATTTCAAAAGGGATCGTCTTGCAGTGTTGATCTTTCTCAATCTCTGGACTAAACTTCCACTGCCAGAACCACCCTTATGCACATCTAAATTCAAATGATTGGCTAAAAAATGTCAAACTAGTTGTAGTACTGGGTTTTTCTTCAAAGTAGAAAAACTTGCTCTTAACAGCTAAAAGTTTTACTTGGAATGAACCAGTTCACATGGATCTTCCGTGAACCATTGACGCGAACCATGTTTTGGACATCCCACGAGAGACTGGGGAAAGCTGGTGCAAGCAAGTTTGAATCCACTCTTGGTTCAATTAATCCAAGCTTTCCCTAGTGTATGTGCTCTGAGAACTGGGTGGGAGGAGCGGCCATGTTGCCACCATAACTGATTGATGCTGTTTTTGTGCCAGATAAATGGTGACTTCATAGTAGACTTCTGTTTTGATGGTTCTATTATGAACATTTCAGTGCAGTCTGCTAAAAGCCAGTACAGTTGGGCAAATCTCAATAAAATGTGACTAAAATATTTAACCCTTAAATGCCTGGCATATTTCAATACATATGTGTCTTTAGAGCCCCATTACTATTGTCACATACAATGAGTGTATAATTTTCAAAAATATATTGATTATATTTTTCATGACTAAGAATCAGAATGAGCTTTATTGCCAAGTATGCTTACACCTACAAAGGGTTTATGCAGCTTTAGGGATGTATGCTACTCCCAAAAGATCTAAACACTCCACTCACAAATACGTCACAGAGTGTAGTAATCCCCCCTCACAATCCACTCTGACCAGCAGAAAGGGGACTTATTAACACATCATTTAGGGTTCAGCCATATGCTCGAGGCAACATTTAATTAAATGTCTGAAACACTCTGGACTCTGCAGATAACGGGGTGTAACTTCTCCGGTTAGTTTGATAAAAAGGCTTTGCAATGGCGAAATAGGGGAAATAACTTTCTGTTCAATACAAAAGCAGGGAAGGTACTTTTAGACACATTGAACAAATATTTGTCAATGCGAAGTCCATAATTAGCACGCCATCAAGTGCACTGGGCGCGTGAGTTTCCATACGCAGGTATGTTACACTTATTTTAATGTTGGGTTCACAAGACCGTGATTTCTTAGATTGAAATGTTGTGTATTATATATTAACAGTGACACGGGGCCAGGAGGTGGTGCAGCAGGCTTTGTGGGCACTGTTAGGCTTTATGTGACCCATTGCTGGTCCTGTGAATTAGGATTACTTGCATCCGTTAGTCATTCGAACTGGAGCGCTTCTGAACGGAGATGTATTCTCCTCTGCGAGCTGTCTACGACCATTCCTCTGCCTTTTATTGGAACGATGCATCCACTGTCTATCTGTACATTTATTCGAATTGTTTGACGATCTCTTTTCAGCTTAACGAGGGTCTCCTTGATCGACCGAACGATAGCGAGTTCACAGCCGGTGGTGATTCATCTAAACTTAGTCTTTTCCAGGATTGACATTAAGATTTGAGTACAGTAGCGAGAAGCTTCTGGTTTTGTCCCTACTATTGTTTCATTGCGAATACTATGTCTTGTTGTATTTTGGTTGTAAATGTGTTTTGAGTATTCTGTTGTATTGTAGTCTGAGATTACATTCTTATAGGACAGCGCTGAGTTAACCAGTATCAGCCAGCGAACGATTGTGACAAACTGATTCTTTCTGGCAGCATGTGATAAGTGTTTAATTGACAGACCATTATGTGGAATGTGTATTTGTGTATTTGGTTGTATCTCATACTGTTTTTTTCTCTTCCATTCAGAATTGGGGTTCCAGTATTAGCCAGAGTCCTCTGTATGTGGTGGTGGTTCGGCTATCGGTCTGCAGTGTTCACAGCGGGTGATTTGGTGTTGTGTGGTGAGAGCACGAGTAATTGCTGTTTATTGGATAGGCAAGATGAATCCCCCAATTCTGAAGTGGTAAAGTGTGTGTGTGTGTGCGCGTGTGTGTGCGTGTGTGTCTGTGTAACCAGCTCCATGATTGATGGATTCCTTTTTAATGTTTGTATATTAAAAGATACCAGTTTTGCATTTTATTGTGTGTATTGAGGAATAAAACCTGTGAAGTGCTTATCCTTGTCTGATACCTGACTCAGCCACTGCGAATCTGTGTTTTACAATTGATGTATCTGTGGGTCCCCGGACAATTTCCGGGGTGGCGTAATCGGTTTAGTGCCGTAATTGGCATTGCAGTAAACTCTCGATTGCATACATGCCACAATAACATTAACCTTCCCAATCAAAGATAAATGTAATGAAGCCCACCTATCCACATCGCTCGAAAAACTTTTTATTAACAAAATGAACATGAACTAAATGACACAAATTTACTGGGAATAAAATTGCCAAATACTTCATGCCCTGTTTGGGCCACTGGAAGGCACCTGGCTGGAAAGATTTTACAGGCAGTACGCTGTCAGAGACAAAGCTTCGAATTTAGACCAATTGACTCTGTATCCTGAGAACTTAGAAAAGGAATTCATAATTCTGTGGAGGCAAGGCATAGATCTAACTAATAATATATCATCTCCGTAAAGCAAAAGCTAATGCAACATACCTCCCACCACCACCCCTGGAAATTCATCTTCCTTTCTTATCGTGACTGTTAATGGCTCCAAGGCCAGACGGAACAATAATAGGGAAAGAGGGCAACCCTGCCGGGTGTCCCATCCAGAGTAAAATAGTCTGAAATAATACATTTGTTTGTACCGCTGCTACCGGATGTCTATAAAGTAACTTAATCCATCCAATAAATGTATTCCCGAACCTGTATATTTCCAAAATCTTAAAAGATAATCCCGGGGCCTGGGTAGCTCAGTGGTAAAGATGCGGCATCCACCCCTGGAGTTCGCTAGTTAGAATCCCAGGACATAATGAGTGACTCCAGCCTGCTCTCCTAAGCAACCAAATTGGCCCGGTTACTAGGGAGGGTAGAGTCACACGGGGTAACCTCCTCAAGATCGCTATAATGTGGTTTGCTCTCGGTGGGGTGCGTGGTGAGTTGTGCGTGGATGCTGCGGTGGATGCTTCGGTGGATGCCATGATACCTCCACATGCACTATACACTATACCTCCGTGGTAATGTGCTCAACAAGCCACATGATAAGATGCGCAGGTTGACGGTCTCATACGCGGATGCAGCTGAGATATTTGTGGATACTGAGGACCAGTTGATCTCCATATATACATTAATGCCAACTATATGATGTGGCAACACCTCTAAATGCACCAGGGCCTGATCTGACACTAAGATGTTTCGAATTGAGCAATCCACAACAGATGAAATGAGGGACTTAGATATACAAAAAAATATATTCTAGAATAAATCTTATGGACTGATGAAAAAGTGTATTGTCCCTACTAGATGGTTTCAAAAGTCTCCAAATATCTGTAAGACCAAGATTTGTACACATCCTGTGAAGCGTCAATGTTGCACTAGGGGGCTTACACACTTTTACTTCACTATGATCAAGGACTGAGTCCATCAAAAGTCTCCTCCTAATCTTATATCATGAGGAGTGCCAGCGGCTTGCAACATCCCTTCAAGATCCATAAAAAAGCCATGATCATCAGCGTTAAGTGCATAAATATTAGCCAAAATCAACCTTTGTCCCTGAATTTCTGCTAAAACAATAATGACTCTTCCTAATGTATCTTTAATCTGTTTGAGACATTTGAATTGTGGATGTTCACTCATCAGTGTATTGACTCCCCTGCTCTTACTTGAGCCAGCACTAAAGAAAACCCCATATCTTCTCAAATTGTTCAGCTTCCTGCGGGGAAAGAGGTGTTTCTTGAAGAAACACTATATAATATTTCTTGTGTTTAAGAAAAGAAATAACCTTCCTTTTTTTAATGGGGTGCCCCAACCCATTCACATTCCACAAGGAGATAGATGGTCTGCTCATATTAACATTGGACATTTTGACATTTGAAAAAATATAGATTGTGTGTTAAAAATAAAATTGTAAAGACCACATTCCAACATTGGTGCAACAGTCGACCCCCAAACATCCCCCAGAACAAAACAGAAAAAGGAAAAACATGCACATTAACTCCGCGCATGACAGAGCCAACCGTCATCCATCCCTCTAAACAAGAGTCCCTGTGACAACTTTGCCATCTGATTGCTCATGTCTGGTGCTTCTTTACAAATTGTACGAATTGAACACATTTCTCTCTTGTCGAATTCAGAACGCCTAGGAACTAGAAAAAACTGTGATTCTTCCAAGAAAGCCTTCCTTTACTCCTCGTCTTAACTCAAGATCTTGATCAGATGATCTCAGAAATTTGGCCAGAATTGTTAGGGGCCTGTCTCCCTCAGAGGATCTCTGAGCCTGAAGTCTGTGAGCTCCCTCGATTTCCAGTTTCTGGTCTGTTATGTCTAGCAGACTCAGGAATTGCTCATCTAGGAATTTCTCCATATTTCGGCCTTCTTCGACCTCAGGAATTCCAACAATTCTGTCGTTGTTTTGCCTGTTACAATCCTCAAGGTTTTCCAACTTTTCCCAGAGACACTCCAAGTCCCTCTTGGTCGCTAGCGAGTTAGCAGCTAATTCCCTCTCAGATGACTCCAAAGAATTTATCTGTTTCTCGACGTCCCCCACTCTAATAACCAATGAATTTAGTCTCTGTTAGATAATTTTGTCATCCAATGTATTTAATTTATTTTGTTGATCTGCAATCCCCTCTCGATCACGGCTCAGCTGAGGGAAGAAAGAAATGACACAGACACCCAATGGTATCAAATCCTTCTTCCAATTTTATTGTTCAGCATTCTGTTATATGGTCCAGAAAAACCACATTCCACTGGACCCCCACCAATGAAATAGTTCTTTACCTTATATGGGGGTGACATACATGTTTGAGCTACATGTGAAACGTGAGAGACAAGAAACACATTCCTAAAGAACATCTTTAGAACAGGGAGCAGCTGCTGTTACCAAACAAAAGAAGTTTAAAAGAGGCCTTCATTATTCCACACCGGTGTTGATCTGCAATTAGATATTTAACTTGACCAAAAAAGTTAACTTGGTGAGTTATACTGTTATTCATGGTGGTTATTTTCCTAAGTTAAGGTTAGCTGCATAACTAATATTCATTTATCCTAAGAAAATAACAACAATGCACGCTCAACGTAAACAAAAGCTACGAGCATAATTATGTATTCAGAATAAAAATTTTAAAGCTTGCAAAAAATATGTTTGAAAATGTCTACTGATATATTTACCTGTCGTGTTCTTTTTGAGGAAACAAAGTCAAGTTTTCAAAGTAAAATTTTTATTTATTAACAAGAAAGATTAAGTACAAAAATCATTCAGCCAGCTGGGGATCTAGTCTGCTTCACCTGTAAGCTCCAGCTCAAAAGATCCCGTTTCTCCTGTGTTCCCTTCATTTCTACATTTCTAACCCTAACCCTAACCCTGAATGTGAGGTTCACTGGTTCCATCCGCTTCCCACGACTTTCCATTCCATTTGTGTCGGAAGTCCTCTAAAAGGCATCACATCCAAGACCAGGAAGTACCTGCGATTCAGGTCTAAACCGACAACAGGGGAACATGCGTCCACACTGCTTTGCTAAGATCATCTTGGTGATCATGACAACGACTCCAAACGGACTCGTTCTCTAGTGTCAATATTACTGGCTGTTCAAGCACTCTTTAAGGCCGCTGAGAACCCTTCGCTATGATAATGGTAGGGCTGGGCGATATGGCCAAAATTGTTATCACGATAATCGTTTTCATATTATTCGATATTTATCATGATACACATTTACAAATTGCACTTTCTTTTTTTTTTTAAAAGTTGACTGAAGAAAAGAAGAAAAAATTAATTGTAAATAGTCAAAATAGTCTCTACAAAACTGCACAGGGGGTCCAGAGACGGCCAAAGCAGCGGGTCTCATGGGATCTTTCACCAATGTTACCGTCTTTTACCGCTTATCAATTGAAAATGAATGTTAAAGATCATCTGTTTGTTCAGAGTGACAGCAGTCCAGTATTTGTTGGGATAAAAATATCATTAAAGTTAATATTTCTTTAGATTCAGAAACTCAAGTATGGGGCATAGAAGCCCGTGTGACTGTGGCATGATGCTGAATGTGGGTTCAGGGGTGTCTCGAGAGAACATTTACAAAACATTTGTATATTTTCATTAAAGTGAGAGACTCGTCAACCAACTAGTGATTTTAGTCTTTCCTTTTCCATTCCAGACATCTCATTAATATTCACAAAATTAGAACCGAAATTGATTTATTGGATTTGTTTATTATTAAAGGCTCGTAACATGCTGATTAATAAAGATACATTTAGAAGGGACAAACGTTTTGGTCTAAAAGCTGCTTTGAAACCACGTTAACTCGTGCGGCGCTTCATGTCTACACACATGCAGGAAAAAAGGCGACGCGTGCGGGACGGGCAGAAATGATGAATGTTTGGTGCTCAAGAACAATATTGAAGATTACAGCGCAGTAAGATCAGAGCGGTCGCCCACATCACTGTTGTTCTGTCACTTCACGAGAGACGATGAGAGGAGTCTTGCGGTGCGGTTGGAATCAATCCGTGTCCGACGTAGCCTAATCGCTAGCAAGGCAGCTAGCATTAGCAAGTTCATCCAGTCTGACCATATGTTACCACTGGCGCTGTAGAGCTGAGCGAGAGCGTTCTCTATGAAAGCAGAGCGTCATGCTCGCAAGGTGGATCGTGAGGATTGGCAGCGTGCGGAGCGACTCTCTCCTAGCGCTGCGAAGTGCCTTTGAGCGGATTTAGTCCGCTCCAGAGGAAACTAGCCTGAGAAAGCCGAACTGCTTGTGTTTTAGTGACATGGAGTAAATATCCAAGTTCCTCAAAAGCTTATCCTGGATTTTCTTTATCGTGATATCGATATCGTTTTATCGCCCAGCCCTAGATGACGGTTTTCAGTTCTTAAAGCAACAGCTTGAGAGTCACTGAATTGCT
>NC_068305.1:42102605-42115605 GCF_025860055.1 Xyrauchen texanus
GGATCAAACCAGTGACCTCCTGAGTACCAATGTATTATACAGAGCACTTATTACAGGGACAATCCCCCCGGAGCAACCTGGAGTTAAGTGTCTTACTCAAGGACACAATGGTGGTGACTGTGGGGATCGAACCAGCAACCTTCTGAATACCAATGTATTATACAGTGCACTTATTACAGGGACAATCCCCCCGGAGCAACCTGGAGTTATGTGTCTTACTCAAGGACACAATGGTGGTGACTGTGGGGATCAAACCAGCAACCTTCTGAGTACCAATGTATTATACAGAGCACTTATTACAGGGACAATCCCCCCGGAGCAACCTGGAGTTAAGTGTCTTACTCAAGGACACAATGGTGGTGACTGTGGGGATCGAACCAGCAACCTTCTGAGTACCAGTTATGTGCTTTAGACCACTATACCACCAAACGTGATGCTTGTAATTTTATAAAAGCATTTGCATTAATTCATCTGTTCAAACTCATGTATTATTTGAGCTGTAACTTTGTTTAAATCATTGTAGGGTTTGTTGACATTAAATCACCATAGCAACGAGGGTCACCCTCAAATGGCCAGTGAGTGATGTTAACACACATATTGTTTAAATCTTGTGTTTATACTTCTGAAAGACTTTAATGTAAATAAACCTGTGTACAGACAGAAAGGAGAACATCTACAGCTCTGATACCGCACAACAGTCCGTGAGACGGCGTTTGGAAGCAGCACAATCCTGAACATGGATGATTAAACTTGAGGTACTCTTACGTAATTTAGGACGGTTCTGGTGACTTCTTCTAACCCTACTTCTGAACCGGATCACCTCAGCAGGACGTTTCAACTAATGATGCGCTTTATGTTGAAAAGGTTGTTTCCTAATCCATAAACATATGGGCTGATCGCCGTGTAAAACGTGGTAATTAAGAACTCCACTTCAGACCATGAGGGGAACCTGTATGGGTCACACGCCAGGTGCAGGATTAAATAAATGCTCCAGTCCACCTGGAAGAGCGCCATCGCCGCGAGGATCGCCACAGTGCTGCGCTGGAGCCCGGATTTCTTCGGCCGCTGCGGTTGTGACGTCGAAGTCACGACACTCGTCTCATGCCGGGCCCTGACCACTCTCTGCTGAACAATCAGAATCCTGAAGATCATGGTGCTTGTTAGCGTGACGATAAGAAGAGGCAACAGGATACACACCAGAATGAACGAATACTTGTAAGTGCGGTTACGAACCGGACAGTTCGTTAGTGTACAATGGAAGAAATCTGCAGGACATCCCGGTTGGGAAGAATTGCCGTTGCCATCATTCAGGTCTATGAGAAACGTGGGCACGCCAAAAAGAAGAGCCAATATACAACAGAACGCACTGATGCCAATGGCAGACCGCATGTTGTCCATAAAGATGGGCAAGTTGACACGCGTGTGGACGTCACGCAGTTTCTGATAGCGGTAAATGCTGATGACCACCGTGAAAAGGATGCTGCCAATTTCCCCAAAGACGGTGAGAAATTTCAGGCTCCTACACGCCCAAACACCAATCCTGTACGAGTAACGGATGAGCATGATGTCGTAGATGTTCACGATCACGATCATCTCCAGGTTCACGGCAGCCAGTCCCAGAAGAATGACTTCAAACGTCTTCAGACGTGTCATTTGAAAGATAGATATGATCAATATCATGTTTCCCAAAACACCAATGACAGATATGATGATCCTCAGGGCTATAAGTTCGATATAAAATGACACCTCCATCGGATTCAATGAGAGTCAGTGGATGAAGGCGACTTGCTTTGTGTGTGCCAGATTCTGTGTTTTATATCATCTGGTTTGGGGCCATTTCTGCTCCAGTGGATCGATGCGTCTGTGATGTCAGCTGATTAGCTTCATCCTGGTTAATTGGAGCTGAAAGACAAGATGAAGAACTTGGAGAGCTGGGAGTCGTGTAATTGATGCCTTAGAGCTTTGGTGTCCTTCATGTCGTGACGAACAAGACCCCAGTTTTAATTTCTCCATGGAGCTTGGCATCTTCATCGCTGACTTGTTGACTGGAAGTAAATACGGTTTATTGGTTTCAATCCAGAGAAGCTCTGAGAAGATTCATTATTTTTAATTAAGGAGATTTGACTGCATCACACGAAATCATTTTCACTTTACAGACCTCCGTTAGGGTACACACCATATCTAATCGACTTTTTATTTTATCTAAATGTTTTGGAATAGATCATTTCTAATAATCACAACCCATATTTTCATTGGGGAGGGGGTTCTCCCTTTTTAGCCCAATTTGGAAAGCCGAATTCCCAATGCGCTCTAAGTCATCATGATGGCGTAGTGAACAGGTTGTGGAGGACGAGTGTCTGAGACCGTCAATCCGCGCATCTTATCACGTGACTAGTTGAGTGCGTTACCGTGGAGACGTAGCACGTGTGGAAGCTTCACGCTATTTTCCACGGCATCCAGGCACAACTCACCACACGCCCCACCGAGAGCGAGAACCACATTATAGTGACCACGAGGAGGTTACCCCATGTGACTCTACCCTCCCTAGCAACCGGGCCAATTTGGTTACCCCATGTGACTCTACCCTCCCTAGCAACCAGGCCAATTTGGTTACCCCATGTGACTCTACCTTCCCTAGCAACCGGGCCAATTTGGTTACCCCATGTGACTCTACACTCCCTAGCAACCGGGACAATTTGGTTACCCCATGTGACTCTACCTTCCCTAGCAACCGGGCCAATTTGGTTACCCCATGTGACTCTACCCTCCCTAGCAACAGGGCCAATTTGGTTACCCCATGTGACTCTACCCTCCCTACAACCGGCCAATTTGGTTGCTAAGGAGACCTGACTGGAGTCACTCAGCACGCACTGGATTCAAACGCGCAACTCCAGGTGTGCTAGTCAGCGTCAATACTCGTGGAGATACCCAGACCCCCCTCTGGCATGACATTTGTAATGTTTTGTCAGCTGAACGATTAGACAGTGTAGATTAAACAAAACGTCCCACTGAATATACATCTATCCCTCACAGCCTCATTTTCAATCGCAAATAATTGAAGGTCAAAGTTCCTTTCAAGGCAAGTCAGTCTACTCGATGGCCATCTCGGGAACGCTCTCGGGAAGCTATTTCCTGTGTAAACAAGCGGCACGCACAGCTGCTGTCTACTTGAATGGGGAAACACGAAAGTCTTCAAAACAGTTGGTCAAGATTACAATCAAAAAGAACATATTTTGGGGTGCACCTGTGGCTCAGGTGGTAGAGTGGGAATATTGTTGTGTGCAAACTTTTTGTGTGCACCGAACAATTTGGATATTCTGTAGAAGCTTTTCAGTGTTTGATGTGGACATTTCTATTGTTTTTTGTTTAATATATATCAAAAATTAAATCTAAAAGATTATTGGCTCTTTTACCTGTAAGGCTATTTGGATGTTTAAATTTCTCCAAAGAAGTGCTTGGTTTCGAGCTTAATAGTCATTGCTAAGGTCCGTACCAGTATAGTTATATGCAGTAATACAGGGCTTACAGATTTTAGATTCTCACACTTGACTGCCAGTGAAACCCCTGCACGGTCACAGTCTGTGCAGAGATGAGGCGAGAGAGAGGATCCAAATACAGAACTTTAATATGAACAAAAGAAGAGGACACAACGGAGGTAAATGTACTGAGGAGGAGGCAACAAAAGCACAACAGCAGTATGCTGCTATTAACGCACTACAAAGGAACAAGAGGGTATATTTACACATGGGATAACAAGATAAATGGGAACACCTGGGATACAATTAAGGAAGAAACTGAAGACAGAGATAATGGAGGGAAACAAAGGAACTTTCAAAATAAGAGTCATAACAGGAATCCAATACGTTGGAAGTGTCTCACTGGAACACACATTTGAAGAAAAGGAGGAACGAGTCGAAATTCATTTTTGTGGTAATCAACATTACGCCACAAATGCTGCTGATTGAACTCTTGTATTGAACCTGGAATATTCCTTTAATTTATTTAGATTTAACAGTAGTAAAAATGGAGTTAACTTTGCATAAACTATGGTTACCATGCTACATTTCATTACATTCATGCTCAAGTACAAAAGCAGCACTGCTGTGTTTCAGCAGAATCGTTGTTGAAATTTACAAAAAACTAATTCTCATGCAGTCTTAACTGTAACTTTAACCATTTGTGAAAAGACTCTTTCCTCGTCTATATATAGTATATAAAGGAAACACATGTAAACAAACTATCACTTCACAAACATGTTCATCAAAGAGAAGATTCGACTCACTCAAGTTTGTAAATATGGGGACAATGTACTTCACACATGTACAGGATTCTTCTACTCCAAACAGAACAAGCGATGAGTCACCGCTGCATTAAGGAACGCCATGCTATTCGCTAAGCGATGAGTCACCGCTGCATTAAGGAACGCCATGCTATTCGCTAAGCGATGAGTTACCGCTGCATTAAGGAACGCCATGCTATTCGCTAAGCGATGAGTCACCGCTGCATTAAGGAACACGACGCCATTCGCCAGCGGGGGCAGCTCCGGTGATTGTGACGTCATTCGAGGCTGTCTGTTGGTTTGAGTGGCATTTCAGTTATGAAGAGCTGGACCACCCAAACACAGAGGAATATAAACACTTGCATGTGGAGATTGTTACATCGAATGACTTCTACTGGATCCATTGCTGTCTATCCAAGGCAAGTGACTAAATTCTGCTATCTGTATTGTGTTCGATGTGCATGTTTTGTACGAGTTTAGTGAATAACATGAGTTGTTTGATCCTGACAGACACCCGCGCGTCCATGAGCTCGTTCTGCAGTCACGTGGAAAACTCCCGCCTTTGAATTGCGCGGCAGAAATCTCGCAGACCGAGGACGTTGTTTATTGCCGCATTTGCAATCAGCTTGAAATACAGTGGTTTCCAAAAACTTTCACTTAAGCAGTAAAAACATTTAGCTTTTTCTACAGATCGTAAAATAAGTAATGATTTTCTCTTTAGATGTTAATTGTTTCTCGAGTTCCTCCTGTAATGTTGTGCAGTTTCGAACAATAACAACAACCGCTATTTTTAGCTGATAAATAATTTTGTATCATTTATTTAATTTTACGTATTACATTATAAAAGCTGTTTTATTCTATATGGGTCAGGGGCTATCATGGGGGCTGCCATTTTAGAATCACATGACCTGCAGAATATATAAAATTCTAATACAATAAATATCCGTCCTGCTATTGGACACTTTCACTCATGGAATAAATTAATCTGGGCTGATTGTGACTAGTTAATTTTTTCAATGGCATCTGTAACTGAAAACTGTTCATTTTGAATTATGCTGCATCCACACCACTAGGTGTCACCGTAAGTCCAAGAATACACGAGCAAAAAAGTTCACCTTTAAATTTATTATTTTCGGCAGAGCTCATTTCACGAGCACCTGCCAGAAAAGCAATTGTAAAGAAAATGACAAATCTGAGCAAAATCATAAAAAGGTTTATAAAAGGTTATAAAATAAGGTTGATAAAGTTGAATTAAAATAAGTCAATTACTACTCTTACTAATTCTGCCATAGACAGACATGGTAGAAGTAGTAAGGGTAGTATGCCATTCCGAACTCCGCTGTAGTTTGTCTAAAATAAATGCTAAAACCAAACAAACTAAAGGAGTTTGAGATGTTTAATTAGGTGTTCTATGGGTTGTGCTCAAATGCAAAGTGCACGAAATGCGACGGTTACATCCATTATCTTAACAATTGGTCATATAACAGTTTAGAATATATTATATAATAACCACATAACATTTATTTTTTAAATTATCAGCAACAGTCATTTAACTTATGGGTTACAAGTCTAGAGAATTATTTTAATTTAAATATATAACAATACATTTTTATAAGTATACACGTGAATGTATTATATATATATATATATATATATATATATATATATATATATATATATATATATGAGGAAAGACTGTTAGAATACGTGCTTTAGAGGTAAATAAATGAGGCTGCACATGGCCTAGGATCTGCTCAAGTCATCGTGTAACTATTATTGTAGTTACACGATGGCATGTAACTAACAAAGCGAGCCGTGACTAGCCGTGACAGTCGCTTCACATGCAACTTTCGAGCCCTCAAGAAAGAAAATCGTCCAAACAGGAACATTTTTCAGCCGATGCTATTATTAAAAATGTCAGAATATCGTTGGATTTACCGGCATTGGCGATGTGTATATATAGGTTGATAGGTATAGAAACACAACAACATTACACTGATACGAGCTAGTGGTTGACTGATATTGTATTTTAATAACCAATACAGTTATCTAGAGAACGAGGTGGTTAGTTAACGAGATTTAGATTTGCCATTCAGAAACACACTTGCTACTACACTTATTTATGTAGATCATTAAACCATCACAACCTTTTTGGTTGAAACAGTGTCACAGACACGCATTAAATTGCTTGTTGTATGCGGCTGCCACCTCTTGGTGGTTCGCTGTGATGTGGTAATGCTGGTTTGTGCTACCTTTGTTCTCTTAATTATTATTATTGATATTCAAGATAAATAATTTTGGTCTTTATTGTTTTTCCTGCAGTTAAGGGTGTTGAAATCACAAAAATCATGCATTAGATTTGGCCTGTCCTGTAGATGATCCAACAAAGACCATACTGCAGCGATGGAGGATGCGCTTGGAAAGACGTACACGGCGCTATCCTCAACGCTTCTACAGACGGGTAAAAATGAGCAATTCAGTGACTCTCAAGCTGTTGCTTTAAGAACTGAAAACCGTCATCTAGGGCTGGGCGATAAAACGATATCGATATCACGATAAAGAAAATCCAGGATAAGCTTTTGAGGAACTTGGATATTTACTCCATGTCACTAAAACACAAGCAGTTCGGCTTTCTCAGGCTAGTTTCCTCTGGAGCGGACTAAATCCGCTCAAAGGCACTCGCAGCGCTAGGAGAGAGTCGCTCCGCACCGCTGCCAATCCTACGATCCACCTTGCGAGCATGACGCTCTGCTTTCATAGAAAACGCTCTCCGCTTCGCTCACAACGCGCCAGTGGTAACATATGGTCAGACTGGATGAACTTGCTAATGCTAGCTGCCTTGCTAACGATTAGGCTACGTCGGACACCGGATTGATTCCAACCGCACCGCAAGACTCCTCTCATCGTCTCTCGTGAAGTGACAGAACAACAGTGATGTGGACGACCGCTCTGATCTTACTGCGCTGTAATCTTCAATATTGTTCTTGAGCACCAAACATTCATCATTTCTGCCCGTCCCGCACGCGTCGCCTCTTTTCCTGCATGTGTGTAGACATGAAGCGCCGCACGAGTTAACGTGGTTTCAAAGCAGCTTTTAGACCAAAACGTTTGTCCCTTCTAAATGTATCTTTATTAATCAGCATGTTACGAGCCTTTAATAATAAACAAATCCAATAAATCAATTTCGGTTCTAATTTTGTGAATATTAATGAGATGTCTGGAATGGAAAAGGAAAGACTAAAATCACTAGTTGGTTGACTGAGTCTCTCACTTTAATGAAAATATACAAATGTTTTGTAAATGTTCTCTCGAGACACCCCTGAACCCACATTCAGCATCATGCCACAGTCACACGGGCTTCTATGCCCCATACTTGAGTTTCTGAATCTAAAGAAATATTAACTTTAATGATATTTTTATCCCAACAAATACTGGACTGCTGTCACTCTGAACAAACAGATGATCTTTAACATTCATTTTCAATTGATAAACGGTAAAAGACGGTAACATTGGTGAAAGATCCCGCAGACCCCGCTGCTTTGGCCGTCTCTGGACCCCCTGTGCAGTTTTGTAGAGACTATTTTGACTATTTACAATTAATTTTTTCTTCTTTTCTTCAGTCAACTTTTAAAAAAAAAAAAAGAAAATGCAATTTGTAAATGTGTATCATGATAAATATCGAATAATATGAAAACGATTATCGTGATAACAATTTTGGCCATATCGCCCAGCCCTACCGTTATCATAGCGAAGGGTTCTCAGCGGCCTTAAAGAGTGCTTGAACAGCCAGTAATATTGACACTAGAGAACGAGTCCGTTTGGAGTCGTTGTCATGATCACCAAGATGATCTTAGCAAAGCAGTGTGGACGCATGTTCCCCTGTTGTCGGTTTAGACCTGAATCGCTGGTCTTGGATGTGATGCCTTTTAGAGGACTTCCGACACAAATGGAATGGAAAGTCGTGGGAAGCGGATGGAACCAGTGAACCTCACATTCAGGGTTAGGGTTAGGGTTAGAAATGTAGAAATGAAGGGAACACAGGAGAAACGGGATCTTTTTGAGCGGAGCTTACAGGTGAAGCAGACTAGATCCCCAGCTGGCTGAATGATTTTTGTACTTAATCTTTCTTGTTAATAAATAAAAATTTTACTTTGAAAACTTGACTTTGTTTCCTCAAAAAAGAACACGACAGGTAAATATATCAGTAGACATTTTCAAACATATTTTTTGCAAGCTTTAAAATTTTTATTCTGAATACATAATTATGCTCGTAGCTTTTGTTTACGTTGAACGTGCATTGTTGTTATTTTCTTAGGATAAATGAATATTAGTTATGCAGCTAACCTTAACTTAGGAAAATAACCACCATGAATAACAGTATAACTCACCAAGTTAACTTTTTTGGTCAAGTTAAATATCTAATTGCAGATCAACACTGGTGTGGAATAATGAAGGCCTCTTTTAAACTTCTTTTGTTGGGTAACAGCAGCTGCTCCCTGTTCTAAAGATGTTCTTTAGGAATGTGTTTCTTGTCTCTCACGTTTCACATGTAGCTCAAACATGTATGTCACCCCCATATAAGGTAAAGAACTATTTCATTGGTGGGGGTCCAGTGGAATGTGGTTTTTCTGGACCATATAACAGAATGCTGAACAATAAAATTGGAAGAAGGATTTGATACCATTGGGTGTCTGTGTCATTTCTTTCTTCCCTCAGCTGAGCCAGTATCGAGAGGGGATTGCAGATCAACAAAATAAATTAAATACATTGGATGACAAAATTATCTAACAGAGACTAAATTCATTGGTTATTAGAGTGGGGGACGTCGAGAAACAGATAAATTCTTTGGAGTCATCTGAGAGGGAATTAGCTGCTAACTCGCTAGCGACCAAGACAGACTTGGAGTGTCTCTGGGAAAAGTTGGAAAACCTTGAGGATTGTAACAGGCAAAACAACGACAGAATTGTTGGAATTCCTGAGGTCGAAGAAGGCCGAAATATGGAGAAATTCCTAGATGAGCAATTCCTGAGTCTGCTAGACATAACAGACCAGAAACTGGAAATCGAGGGAGCTCACAGACTTCAGGCTCAGAGATCCTCTGAGGGAGACAGGCCCCTAACAATTCTGGCCAAATTTCTGAGATCATCTGATCAAGATCTTGAGTTAAGACGAGGAGTAAAGGAAGGCTTTCTTGGAAGAATCACAGTTTTTTCTAGTTCCTAGACGTTGCGAATTCGACAAGAGAGAAATGTGTTCAATTCGTACAATTTGTAAAGAAGCACCAGACATGAGCAATCAGATGGCAAAGTTGTCACAGGGACTCTTGTTTAGAGGGATGGATGACGGTTGGCTCTGTCATGCGCGGAGTTAATGTGCATGTTTTTCCTTTTTCTGTTTTGTTCTGGGGGATGTTTGGGGGTCGACTGTTGCACCAATGTTAGAATGTGGTCTTTACAATTTTATTTTTAACACACAATCTATATTTTTTCAAATGTCAAAATGTCCAACGTTAATATGAGCAGACCATCTATCTCCTTGTGGAATGTGAATGGGTTGGGGCACCGCATAAAAAAAGGAAGGTTATTTCTTTTCTTAAACACAAGAAATATTATATAGTGTTTCTTCAAGAAACACCTCTTTCCCCCGCAGGAAGCTGAACAATTTGAGAAGATATGGGGTTTTCTTTAGTGCTGGCTCAAGTAAGAGCAGGGGAGTCAATACACTGATGAGTGAACATCCACAATTCAAATGTCTCAAACAGATTAAAGATACATTAGGAAGAGTCATTATTGTTTTAGCAGAAATTCAGGGACAAAGGTTGATTTTGGCTAATATTTATGCACTTAACGCTGATGATCAGGGCTTTTTTATGGATCTTGAAGGGATGTTGCAAGCCGCTGGCACTCCTCATGATATAAGATTAGGAGGAGACTTTTGATGGACTCAGTCCTTGATCATAGTGAAGTAAAAGTGTGTAAGCCCCCTAGTGCAACATTGACGCTTCACAGGATGTGTACAAATCTTGGTCTTACAGATATTTGGAGACTTTTGAAACCATCTAGTAGGGACAATACACTTTTTCATCAGTCCATAAGATTTATTCTAGAATATATTTTTTGTATATCTAAGTCCCTCATTTCATCTGTTGTGGATTGCTCAATTCGAAACATCTTAGTCTCAGATCAGGCCCTGGTGCATTTAGAGGTGTTGCCACATCATATAGTTGGCATTAATGTATATATGGAGATCAACTGGTCCTCAGTATCCACAAATATCTCAGCTGCATCCGCGTATGAGACCGTCAACCTGCGCATCTTATCATGTGGCTTGTTGAGCACATTACCACGGAGGTATAGTGTATAGTGCATGTGGAGGCATCATGGCATCCACCGAAGCATCCACCGAAGCATCCACCGCAGCATCCACGCACAACTCACCACGCACCCCACCGAGAGCGAACCACATTATAGCGATCTTGAGGAGGTTACCCCCGTGTGACTCTACCCTCCCTAGTAACCGGGCCAATTTGGTTGCTTAGGAGAGCAGGCTGGAGTCACTCAGTATGTCCTGGGATTCTAACTAGCGAACTCCAGGGGTGGATGCCGCATCTTTACCACTGAGCTACCCAGGCCCCCCGGGATTATCTTTTTAAGATTTTGGAAATATACAGGTTCGGGAATACATTTATTGGATGGATTAAGTTACTTTATAGACATCCGGTAGCAGTCGTACAAACAAATGTATTATTTCAGACTATTTTACTCTGGATGGGACACCCGGCAGGGTTGCCCTCTTTCCCTATTATTGTTCCGTCTGGCCTTGGAGCCATTAACAGTCACGATAAGAAAGGAAGATGAATTTCCAGGGGTGGTGGTGGGAGGTATGTTGCATTAGCTTTTGCTTTACGGAGATGATATATTATTAGTTAGATCTATGCCTTGCCTCCACAGAATTATGAATTCCTTTTCTAAGTTCTCAGGATACAGAGTCAATTGGTCTAAATTCGAAGCTTTGTCTCTGACAGCGTACTGCCTGTAAAATCTTTCCAGCCAGGTGCCTTCTAGTGCCTTCTTTTAATATTTGGCAATTTTATTCCCAGTAAATTTGTGTCATTTAGTTCATGTTCATTTTGTTAATAAAAAGTTTTTCGAGCGATGTGGATAGGTGGGCTTCATTACATTTATCTTTGATTGGGAAGGTTAATGTTATTGTGGCATGTATGCAATCGAGAGTTTACTGCAATGCCAATTACGGCACTAAACCGATTACGCCACCCCGGAAATTGTCCGGGGACCCACAGATACATCAATTGTAAAACACAGATTCGCAGTGGCTGAGTCAGGTATCAGACAAGGATAAGCACTTCACAGGTTTTATTCCTCAATACACACAATAAAATGCAAAACTGGTATCTTTTAATATACAAACATTAAAAAGGAATCCATCAATCATGGAGCTGGTTACACAGACACACACGCACACACACACACACTTTACCACTTCAGAATTGGGGGATTCATCTTGCCTATCCAATAAACAGCAATTACTCGTGCTCTCACCACACAACACCAAATCACCCGCTGTGAACACTGCAGACCGATAGCCGAACCACCACCACACACAGAGGACTCTGGCTAATACTGGAACCCCAATTCTGAATGGAAGAGAAAAAAACAGTATGAGATACAAACAAATACACAAATACACATTCCACATAATGGTCTGTCAATTAAACACTTATCACATGCTGCCAGAAAGAATCAGTTTGTCACAATCGTTCGCTGGCTGATACTGGTTAACTCAGCCCAGCGCTGTCCTATAAGAATGTAATCTCAGACTACAATACAACAGAATACTCAAAACACATTTACAACCAAAATACAACAAGACATAGTATTCGCAATGAAACAATAGTAGGGACAAAACCAGTAGCTTCTCGCTACTGTACTCAAATCTTAATGTCAATCCTGGAAAAGACTAAGTTTAGATGCATCACCACCGGCTGTGAACTCGCTATCGTTCCGGTCGTCAAGGAGACCCTCGTTCGCTGAAAAGAGATCGTCAAACAATTCGAATAAATGTACAGATAGACAGTGGATGCATCGTTCCAATAAAAGGCAGAGGAATGGTCGTAGACAGCTCGCAGAGGAGAATACATCTCCGTTCAGAAGCGCTCCAGTTCGAATGACTAACGGATGCAAGTAATCCTAATTCACAGGACCAGCAATGGGTCGCATAAAGCCTAACAGTGCCCACAAAGCCTGCTGCACCACCTCCTGGCCCCCGTGTCACTGTTAATATATAATACACAACATTTCAATCTAAGAAATCACGGTCTTGTGAACCCAACATTAAAATAAGTGTAACATACCTGCGTATGGAAACTCGCGCCGCCCAGTGCACTTGATGGCGTGCTAATTATGGACTCGCATTGACAAATATTTGTTCAATGTGTCTAAAAGTACCTTCCCTGCTTTTGTATTGAACAGAAAGTTATTGCCCCTATTTCGCCATTGCAAAGCCTTTCTATCAAACTAACCGGAGAAGTTACACCCCGTTATCTGCAGAGTCCAGAGTGTTTCAGACATTTAATTAAATGTTGCCTCGAGCATATGGCTGAACCCTAAATGATGTGTTATTAAGTCCCCTTTCTGCTGGTCAGAGTGTATTGTGAGGGGGGATTACTACACTCTGTGACGTATTTGTGAGTGGAGTGTTTAG
>NC_068305.1:42116105-42123605 GCF_025860055.1 Xyrauchen texanus
CTACATTTCCAAAAACAATGGGGGAAAGAACTACTGCACTCATCGATCACAAAACTGCAAAAGCACTTTAAAACTAAGACTTGAAATATAGATATTAATATGCATTTTTACTCCATGTTAAATAATTGTAATACATATTAAATACATTATAAATCTCTACGGTCTGTGCAACGCTTTATAAAAGATGGCCTGAAGTTTCCTGATTGATCATAAAGTCTCGAGCACTTCTGCACAATCCTTAAACGAGAGAAAACTGCGGGACTTTAAATAGATTCTTTCGGTCTCAAAAATAGTCCTAGAAATGTGTTTTATATTTCAGCTCTAGAAAAGTGTGTTAATGTACGGGAACGGAGAGGGTGCAGAGGGGCACAGAGGGGCACAGAGGGGTGTGGAGGGGCGCAGAGGGGCACAGAGGGGCACGGAGGGGCGCAGAGTGGCGCAGAGGGGCACGGAGGGGCACAGAGGGGTGCGGAGGGGCACGGAGGGGAGCGGAGGGGCACAGAGGGGTGCGGAGGGGCACAGAGGGGCGCGGAGGGGCACAGAGGGGCGCGGAGGGGCACAGAGGGGCTCAGAGGGGCACAGAGGGGCACAGAGGGGCTCAGAGGTTCCACGGTTAGAAAAGGGCCGTTTGGTTTAGAGATGCTTCTGGACACAATCGTCAAATATAAACTCTAGAAAATGTTTGTAAACAAACCCTGATTATAATAAACATCTCGTGAGTGATTGACAACATCATCTGCAGGACTTTCATTCAAATCAGTCGATGTAAAATGATATTTGGAGTCTCACGCGGCTCATGATGAGTCTAAGGACTGTTCCGGAAACACAATGAATGCTAATAATAAATGCGGTAAAGTCACATGGTCCAGAGGGTTTTTAACGGTTTATTTGTAATTCAATCGAGTTTGCGATGATTTCATTCGCACTTCTGTTACTTAAAAAACGATGTTGGAGCCGTTTCAGGATCTGCATCTACAAATCAAATTTAATTAGTAGCAAAACTAAGAAAAAGACTCTGATCAAGGAGAGCAATAGTGCAACTTCTCTGGGGGAAACGGTTCATCAAAAATATGATCTAGGGGATTTAAATCCAATATTTAATACATTATAAACATTTATAGATCGCCTTAGAAATCCTGTGAACCTGACATCACTGTGTGTGGAGTTACGCTCAACGCTGCGTCGTCATTGGTCGACTCTACGGACACATCGTCCAATGGATCGCTCAGTTTCTCTTGACTCACAGAATCAGAGATCTTGTGCTGTTGGTCACATCAGCTTTAGTCTCATTTACACCTGGCATTAAAATACGTTTTCAGTGATCAGATTATAATAAAATAACACTTTATCCATTAATTATTCACACAACGTCAGATTGTGATTGGCCACTGAAACCACATTCAGAGGATTCTGACCACAAAAGTGTTTTCCTCATCTGAATACAAATACGTCAGCTCATTAATTATGTAATGAGGTTGTGATGCAGTCAGACACCGATTTAATGAACAACACCCCATTAATTATTCCATTAGAAAACACACACACACACACACACACTCTCTCACACACACACACATATACACAAACACACACACATACACACACAAACACACACACACACAAACACACACACACACACTCTCTCACACACTCTCACAAACACACACATATACACAAACACACACACACACACACACTCTCACACAAACACGCACATATACACAAACACACACACTCACATACACACACAAACACACACACACACTCTCTCACACTCACACACTCACACACTCACATACACACACACACACACACAGAAACACACACTCACACACACACACAACACACACACACACACACACACACACACACACACACACACACACACACACACACTCACACACACACACACTCACACACACACACACTCACACACACACTCACACTCACACACACACTCACACACTCACACACACCCACACACTCACACACTCTCACACACACACACACCCACACACTCACAAACTCTCTCACACACAAACTTGTGTATGACCCACAACCCCTGACCCTATCTGAGCCCATATGTGTTATTATCGGTGTAGACAGATCTGGTATCATTAACCTATATTCATATGACTTAATAGTATAAATATATGTATATTAGCATCAACTTTAGACTAAATAGGTAAATAGGCTTTCCATAAATGGGTATTAATGCCAGGTGTAAAGGGAGACCTCTGTGTCTTAAAACGTTCAGTCTTGATCACATCCGGATCTCGTAAACACCAACATGTTAAAGGTGATAGTTCACAGAATCACACGTCAGCAATATCCTGTACCCTTGGACCGCCAGGTTTGTGTTTTGGGGGTCTAGTACTGGTCTATTCTTCAGTCTAACTCTGTTCCCAAACTAATGGAGACGTTTGAACTCAGCCACTTGTGCTTCAACGTTTCAGATCCCTCAGATCATCGGCCTTCAGCAGTGTGACAGTCCAGTGTACATGACCTTTCAACCTCCAGCGAACTGATGCACAGAGCGAACTTTCAGTCTCTGAAGAACTCTTGTGTTAATGGGAAGTCCCTGCATTGGCAGTTAGGGATGGGACAGAACTTCTCGCCCAGTAAAGTCAACATGTTCTGTCCGTATAGTGATCCCACATACCTCTGAATCACTGGGTCACGTTCACTGTACGATACAGACTTACGGTGGTGTGGCAGTTTTACTGCAGATTCTTCAGGATACGGCCATATCGGAAGTCGTAGACGTGTCGGCACAGATACACCAGCTCAGGGTCGACGTCGTCGGGCACAAGGCGGTGAGGAGGGATGCCGCTGTCTGCAGGAATGGGCACCACCGGGGTGCTGTCGCATATGCCCTCCGATCGGCGCTTGACCAAGGCACAAAATCTGCAACATCAGATGTCGTTATAGGTCATTTCTATAAGCGAAAACATGACGCTGTTCTGATGGCGAGCAGACTCACCTACAGTACTGTGCTAATGGCAGAACGTAACATCTGTCTTCAATGCATGCCACGCTGTTTTCATCTTGATGTCGAGAGGCGAAGATCTCATTCTGAAAGCACACATAAAGATATGCACTGATGTTAACCTCATGCGGCTCCGTGTACACTACGTTAATATAAGCAACTTATAAGTTAAATGAATTAAAACTGACTGAATACTGTTCACAAGACTCAACACTGTCATTTAAGGGTTAAACGTCTGGGGCACCGCGTCACATGACACAACAGTGTGACGTTGATTTCCATGAAGCGCTACTATAGTCGCAGAGCCTGATTGGTTGTAAAGAGGAGAGTCTCACTAAGTCATGCACTAAATAGGGAGCAAGGGAGCATCCTATAGCTCTCCTATAACTGTTCTGAGACCAGTGCAGACAGACAGCACACTGGAGGTTAAGTCATGCACTAAATAGGGAGCAAGGGAGCATCCTATAGCTCTCCTATAACTGTTCTGAGACCAGTGCAGACAGACAGCACACTAGAGGTTAAGTCATGCACTAAATAGGGAGCAAGGGAGCATCCTATAGCTCTCCTATAACTGTTCTGAGACCAGTGCAGACAGACAGCACACTGGACGTTAAGTCATGCACTAAATAGGGAGCAAGGGAGCATCCTATAGCTCTCCTATAACTGTTCTGAGACCAGTGCAGACAGACAGTACACTGGAGGTTAAGTCATGCACTAAATAGGGAGCAAGGGAGCATCCTATAGCTCTCCTATAACTGTTCTGAGACCAGTGCAGACAGACAGCACACTGGAGGTTAAGTCATGCACTAAATAGGGAGCAAGGGAGCATCCTATAGCTCTCTATAACTGTTCTGAGACCAGTGCAGACAGACAACACACTGGAGGTTAAGTCATGCACTAAATAGGGAGCAAGGGAACATCCTATAGCTCTCCTATAACTGTTCTGAGACCAGTGCAGACAGACAGTACACTGGAGGTTAAGTCATGCACTAAATAGGGAGCAAGGGAGCATCCTATAGCTCTCCTATAACTGTTCTGAGACCAGTGCAGACAGACAGTACACTGGAGGTTAAGTCATGCACTAAATAGGGAGCAAGGGAGCATCCTATAGCTCTCCTATAACTGTTCTGAGACCAGTGCAGACAGACAGCACACTGGAGGTTAAGTCATGCACTAAATAGGGAGCAAGGGGGCATCCTATAGCTCTCCTATAACTGTTCTGAGACCAGTGCAGACAGACAGCACACTGGAGGTTAAGTCATGCACTAAATAGGGAGCAAGGAAGCATCCTATATCGCTCTATGCAGTTAAGTGTGTTCACTCAGTTTCAGGCTGCAGATGATGTTTGGACACTCAATGATCATCAGTTCATAGATTCAACATTTATAATGGATCATTTGAACATGATTGACAGTGATTGGACGTTACTTTGAATGTGAATTAATTAAGCTAATTTATGATGTAACATCTCAAAAACATGAATAATCAACACTCCTGCAAACATCATAAACTATTTGATTAAAAATATCAGACTTTCTATAGCTTGAAGTTATTTCGAATTTCACAACTTAGTCCCGCTGTCCACATATGAGGACATACATTTTTAGGAAAACAATTTGGTGTTTTTTTTTTTTTGGCATGTTTATTAGGTGCTAATAACTACAAATCAAAAAGTGAAACTGCACTTCCTGCTACCTGGAGCAATTATGAAGCACAGCTGAATGGAATCTGTGAAGGAGTCAGAACATTTTAATATATTAAGCTCAAAATCATCAGTTTACTGTCAAAACAAAATGTGCAATATTTGCAGTCAGTGTCTCACCTCACAGTGCATGCTGGGATCTCGGCCTCCTTGCGTGTGTTCGGGTCGATAATACCAGAATAAACTCATCATGAGCTCTCCTGAAACAACAACAACACCGTCACAACACAGCACGACAGCCAACAGTCCAACTGGTTGAAGTGAACAGCAACACCTTGAGAAGTTTCATAACTTCAGCGTAATCACCAAATTCTGCTTATTATGAATGAAAATACGGGTAAACGGGGTAAACTGGGTAAACTCGGTAAGCGGGGTAAACTTGCTAAACAAGGTAAACGGGATAAACTGGGTATATGTGGTAAACGGGTAATTGGGGTAAACTCAGCTAAATTCGGTAAACTTCGGTAAACGGGTAAATGGGGTAAACTGGGTAAACGGGGTAAACTGGTTAAACTCGGTAAACTTGCTAAACAAGGTAAACGGGGTAAACTGGGTAAATGTGGTAAACGGGGTAAATGGGGTAAACGGGGTAATTGGGGTAAACTCGCTAAACTCGGTAAACGGGGTAAACTGGGTATATGGGGTACACTCAGTAAACGGGGTAAACTGGGTATATGGGGTACACTCGGTAAACGGGGTATATGGGGTACACTCGGTAAACGGGGTATATGGGGTACACTCGGTAAATGGGGTAAACGGGGTAAACTGGTTAAATGTGGTAAACGGGGTAAATGGGGTAAACGGGGTAATTGGGGTAAACTCGCTAAACTCGGTAAACGGGGTAAATGGGGTAAACTGGGTAAACGGGGTAAACTGGTTAAACTCGGTAAACTTGCTAAACAAGGTAAACGGGGTAAACTGGGTAAATGTGGTAAACGGGGTAAATGGGATAAGCGGGGTAATTGGGGTAAACTACGCTAAACTTCGGTAAGCAGGGTAAACTGGGTATATGGGGTACACTCAGTAAGCAGGGTAAACTGGGTATATGGGGTACACTCAGTAAACGGGTAAACTGGGTATATGGGGTACACTTCGGTAAACGGGTATATGGGGTACACTCGGTAAATGGGGTAAACAGGGTAAACTGGTTAAACTTCGGTAAACTGGGTAAACTTGCTAAACGAGGTAAACGGGGTAAACTGGGTAAATGTGGTAAACGGGGTAATCTCGCTAAACTCGGTAAACGGGGTAAACTGGGTAAACGGGGTAAACTTGCTAAACAAGGTAAATGGGGTAAACTGGGTAAATGTGGTAAACGGGGTAATCTCGCTAAACTCGGTAAACGGGGTAAACTGGGTAAACGGGGTAAACTTGCTAAACAAGGTAAATGGGGTAAACTGGGTAAATGTGGTAAACGGGGTAATTGGGGTAAACTCGCTAAACTCGGTAAACGGGGTAAACTGGGTAAACGGGGTAAACAGGGTAAACAATTTAAACTCAGTAAACGGGGTAAATGGGGTAAACGGGGTAAACTGGTGAACAATCGGTCATGTCAGGAGGAAGTCTGAAGAGCTGAAAGTAAAACCACAAGCATACTCATATACATCGGGCACAGACAGCCACACACTTTAAGAGAGTGTTTAATTAACAGCAAAGACAAACCGAATGTTGATTTGTGAACAACAAGTTTGTAGTTTAAAGTTCACAGACTTCACTTCCTGTAATCAACTACAACATGTCAAACTGCACAACTGCTCTGACGATAATAAATGAATAAACACATGCGTTCTTCATCACCTGATCTGGGATCTTCCCACAGAGCTGAAATCTTGGCCACATACGGCAGGGATCTCTTGCGGGGTCCCGACCGTAAGAGCACCGTGTCACGAACACGGATCACATCACCATCTCGCTCGACTCCTTCATAACACTGCCGCAGTACCGTCTCATCATCACCCTGGAAAAGGATTACCGGTATTTTGAATTACTGCTACTGTATCTATATTTGAATACTCTATTCTGGTTGTTTGTAATGTGATAAACATCATGTAAAATTGCTGCGCTGCTCCTCACACCCCCACTAGAGGGCGCCGCTCGCTCACACATCACTGACTGAAGCTCTGAACTTTGCCTTCAATGTAGCATTTCAATTTAAACATTTGACATCGACCACTTTAACCAAATAACCAGAAGACGTGTTAGAACCCTAACCCTTTGAGAACACTCACCGCAATGAAGACCTCCTTCTCCGTGGGCACTCCGACAGGTTGCCATCCGTTGGTGACCCGGCGATGGCTTACCTTCTTCTGCTTGGCACTCGCCGGACCGGTGGTCGGTTGTTTCTGGGATAGTCTCGAGTGGCCCGTAGCGAGCGAGCCATTGGGCGGTTTGGTGTTTTGAGGGCATTCTTTAGCCACCTTAAGCCGGACTTCTGCCTGTGTGTGGTCTGACAGCGTGTTGAGAAGACGTGGCAAAGCCGATGAGGACGGGTTTGCTCTGGGCACACGGGGGCGAGATAGAGGCGAGGCCGGAGGAACGAGTAATGTGCGACTGTGTTCTTCTCGAGATGAGGTGTAGCCTTCTAAAAAACACAATGTGAGAAAGACCATCAACATTCATACAAGACTCTCAAAGAGGAGTCCATAATTCTGTTATTAATCTATCTAATATAGATGCATATCATTATTTCGGCCAGTAGGTGGCGTTCTCGCCAGACTCGTCTTGTGCTTCAGGGACGACACTGTGGCAATGATTCAAGGTGAATCTCAATACATCAAAGTGTTGCACAGATACGACATCACTTAATCTG
>NC_068305.1:42128605-42132000 GCF_025860055.1 Xyrauchen texanus
TGTGTGTGTAATGTGTGTGTGTGAGTGTAATGTGTGTGTGTGAGTGTGTGTGTGTGTAATGTGTGTGTGTGTGTGTAATGTGTGTGTGTGTGTGTAATGTGTGTGAGTGTGTGTGTGTGTAATGTGTGTGTGTGAGTGTGTGTGTGTGTGTAATGTGTGTGTGTGTGTGTAATGTGTGTGTGTGTGTAATGTGTGTGTGTGAGTGTGTGTGAGTGTAATGTGTGTGTGTGAGTGTGTGTGTGTGTAATGTGTGTGTGTGTGTGTAATGTGTGTGTGTGTGTAATGTGTGTGTGTGAGTGTGTGTGTGTGTGTAATGTGTGTGTGTGAGTGTGTGTGTGTGTGTAATGTGTGTGTGTGTGTGTGTAATGTGTGTGTGTGTGTGTGTAATGTGTGTGTGTGAGTGTGTGTGTGTGTAATGTGTGTGTGTGTGTGTAATGTGTGTGTGTGAGTGTGTGTGTGTGTGTAATGTGTGTGTGTGTGTGTAATGTGTGTGTGTGTGTGTAATGTGTGTGTGTGAGTGTGTGTGTGTGTGTAATGTGTGTGTGTGTGTAATGTGTGTGTGTGAGTGTGTGTGTGTGTAATGTGTGTAATGTGTGTGTGTGTGTAATGTGTGTGTGTGAGTGTGTGTGTGTGTGTGTAATGTGTGTGTGTGTGTGTGTGTAATGTGTGTGTGTGAGTGTGTGTGTGTGTAATGTGTGTGTAATGTGTGTGTGTGTGTGTGTGTGTAATGTGTGTGTGTGAGTGTGTGTGTGTGTAATGTGTGTGTAATGTGTGTGTGTGTGTGTAATGTGTGTGTGTGTGTGTGTGTAATGTGTGTGTGTGAGTGTGTGTGTGTGTGTAATGTGTGTGTAATGTGTGTGTGTGTGTGTGTGTGTAATGTGTGTGTGTGAGTGTGTGTGTGTGTAATGTGTGTGTAATGTGTGTGTGTTCTAATCCAAGAAAGCAGATTCTGATGCAAAAATGACACAAAAGTAATAACATATAAATACACAGAATATGATGATGTGCAGATGACTGGAAACACATTCTCTACCACATGGTGTAAATTTGCATAACAGCGATGAAAATAATCTCTCTAATATATTGATTTAACACGTCATCAACCTCTAGTTTGGTATATCAGATATCTTTAACTTATGATCAAGTCTCAGGAGGATTTGAATTAATGATTAATAAAAAGAAAAAGCAACTAAAGAGACTCAATTCTAGCACATCGATGTTCGTTCTATCCATTGCAAACAGTCAAATGGAAATATTTGAGGCAAGCTGAGAATATGAGGAGATGTGTTCCTATTTAAAGCTTGAGTAACCTAATAAAGTTAGTCTGAATACCACGTCCACTTCATGTCTTACCTGTTTTGATTGGATGGCTGCAGTTGGCGCAGTTCATGGAGAACGGGCACACCCTGCTGGTGACCGGTGGCATGGCGCTAAAGGTGTACCGGTTTACCGTACAGGCCTCGCGGTAGCAGGGTGACCCTACTGAGTTACAGAAGGCGTGGTGTGGGATACCTGAGGCATGTGGCACAGAGGGGGGCAGCAGCTTGGATCCAGAAACCCCGCGAGGGCAAAAGGGACTGTGCGCGCAGGGTAGTGGTTGCGAGCTCAAACTGGCTGCTGGTGGCCCAGTGTGAGCGATGTGGACGTAGTAACTACAGTAACATGGATCTGCACACAGGCACGGATGGGCACTGAGGGTGAGGGTGGGGTGTGCCAGTGAAGGGTCATGTTTGACCGAGGTCACGGGGCGCTCCTCTGCCTCGCCATATGCCTGTTGCCCGAGGAAGAGTGCCAACCGGTGGCAGTACTCTACCGAACCTTCCGGTGGACAGCAGAAGTACGGACTCAGCTCTGCCTCCACCTGTTCCTCTTTGACGGCTTTTAAGGGATATCCCAGCATACTACAGGACTGGTACCCTGGTTTGGTTAAGCGATGGCTTTCCGGAGACCCTTCATACTTCAGGTTCAACTCTACGGTTCTACTCTTGTACACGTCACAGCCGCCTTTCAGCACAGGCCGCTTACAGCTTTGAACTTTGGGCTGGCGCTGTACGGGACGTTTCCCTGAAGCACAAACACCCCTAGTGTCCGTTTTTAGCCACTGCTTCTTTCCTGCCGTTGAGCTTGTGAGCTTCAGGAGAGCAGCAGCGTTGAGTCCGGCTAAGCGTTTGGGCGTGGGAGCGTACAGGCCGAGTCCATCCTTCTCTTCTGCCTCGGCTTTCTTCATCTGCTTGGGATTGTGGCATGTCTCAGACTTCGGGCAAGTCTTTATGTGTTCGGTAGAAGTGGTACCAACTCCTCGTTTCTTGGCATACTTGGCACCAGGTGGTCCATCCGCTGTCTCAAGCAGCAGACCGTTGACGGCCTCAGCGTTGAGAGAGGCTAGTCTACGTTTGCGCGGCTCCTGAGTTAAAGGTTTATCAATGGCGGCCTCTTCTACGGTTTTGGTGGATACGTGCAGCAGTTCCCTCTTGCTTTTTGCTTGCTTGTGTGATTTCGGTTTTGTTCTGTGCGCTGGATCTGCCTTACACTTGTTGTCGTCTTCTTCCCAAACGTCTAGACGAGTAAGCAGAACATGACAACGCACAGCCTTGTTCTCTGTAGTGCCACCCTTTCGCCGTAATGGGTAAAGTTTCCGATGGCGCTCCGTTCTCCGCTCTCTCTTGGATATGTCCTTCTTAGTTTGACCCATTTTCATTGAATGTTTTGGCTTGACTTCTCTCGCCATGTCCTTGGTCTTGCCTTCTCGCAATAAACACGCGGGCCAGACTCCACCCACAGTTTCACCATGTAACCTCCTCTCTATGTGGCCCCGCCCCTCACCATGATACTCGGTGAGGGAACCTTTTTTCCAAACATGGGTCATCACATGCTTCCTGAGAACACCTATGGGATAAAATGATTTTAAATTACAATGATAATACTCATGAACTGGTTTAAGGAGCGTTCACACTGACTGATGTAATCACTCATGATTGCAAAGTACATGTCAATGCATATTTGTAGAAAGGTCAACTTTACTCAATTCGGTCACATCGCTGGGGTTGGGAACCAAGAACCAGTTCTTGTTAAGAATGGGTTCTATCTAAAAAAACACATGCACCAAGATACTCCGACAGACTTTCCTATAGCGATCTAGCGGCAGCACAACCTAAAACACTGTCTAAACACACAGCGTGACCAGTGTAGTCTGATTCCCGAACAAATGACTCTTATGAACCGGTTCTATTGAATCTACAGCATGAAACATACAGAGTTTCCAGTGTAATCTGACTCCTGAACAAATGACTCTTATGAACCGGTTCTTTTGAATCTATAGCACGAAACATACATAGTATCCAGTGTAGTCCAATTCCTGAACAAATGACTCTTATGAACCGGTTCTATTGAATCTA
>NC_068305.1:42132500-42135000 GCF_025860055.1 Xyrauchen texanus
AGATTACACTGGAAACTCTGTATGTTTCGTGCTATAGATTCAAAAGAACCGGTTCATAGGAGTCATTTGTTCGGGAATCAGCCTTCACTGTAAACTCTGTATGTTTCATGCTGTAGATCCAATAGAACCGGTTCATAGGAGTCATTTGTTCGGGAATCAGATTACACTGGAAACTCTGTATGTTTCATGCTGTAGATTCAATAGAACCGGTTCATAAGAGTCATTTGTTCAGGAATCAGATTACACTGGAAACTCTGTATGTTTCGTGCTGTAGATTCAATAGAACCGGTTCATAAGAGTCATTTGTTCAGGAATTGGACTACACTGGATACTCTGTATGTTTCGTGCTATAGATTCAAAAGAACCGGTTCATAAGAGTCATTTGTTCAGGAATCAGATTACACTGGAAACTCTGTATGTTTCATGCTGTAGATTCAAAAGAACCGGTTCATAAGAGTCATTTGTTCAGGAATCAGATTACACTGGAAACTCTGTATGTTTCATGCTGTAGATTCAATAGAACCGGTTCATAAGAGTCATTTGTTCAGGAATTGGACTACACTGGATACTCTGTATGTTTCGTGCTATAGATTCAAAAGAACCGGTTCATAAGAGTCATTTGTTCAGGAGTCAGATTACACTGGAAACTCTGTATGTTTCATGCTGTAGATTCAATAGAACCGGTTCATAAGAGTCATTTGTTCGGGAATCAGACTACACTGGTCACGCTGTGTGTTTAGACAGTGTTTTAGGTTGTGCTGCCGCTAGATCGCTATAGGAAAGTCTGTCGGAGTATCTTGGTGCATGTGTTTTTTTAGATAGAACCCATTCTTAACAAGAACTGGTTCTTGGTTCCCAACCCTAGCGATGTGACCGAATTGAGTAAAGTTGACCTTTCTACAAATATGCATTGACATGTACTTTGCAATCATGAGTGATTACATCAGTCAGTGTGAACGCTCCTTAAACCAGTTCATGAGTATTATCATTGTAATTTAAAATCATTTTATCCCATAGGTGTTCTCAGGAAGCATGTGATGACCCATGTTTGGAAAAAAGGTTCCCTCACCGAGTATCATGGTGAGGGGCGGGGCCACATAGAGAGGAGGTTACATGGTGAAACTGTGGGTGGAGTCTGGCCCGCGTGTTTATTGCGAGAAGGCAAGACCAAGGACATGGCGAGAAAAGTCAAGCCAAAACATTCAATGAAAATGGGTCAAACTAAGAAGGACATATCCAAGAGAGAGCGGAGAACGGAGCGCCATCGGAAACTTTACCCATTACGGCGAAAGGGTGGCACTACAGAGAACAAGGCTGTGCGTTGTCATGTTCTGCTTACTCGTCTAGACGTTTGGGAAGAAGAGCGACAACAAGTGTAAGGCAGATCCAGCGCACAGAACAAAACCAAAATCACACAAGCAAGCAAAAAGCAAGAGGGAACTGCTGCACGTATCCACCAAAACCGTAGAAGAGGCCGCCATTGATAAACCTTTAACTCAGGAGCAGCGCAAGCGTAGACTAGCCTCTCTCAACGCTGAGGCCGTCAGCGGTCTGCTGCTTGAGACAGCGGATGGACCACCTGGTGCCAAGTATGCCAAGAAGCGAGGAGTTGGTACCACTTCTACCGAACACATAAAGACTTGCCCGAAGTCTGAGACATGCCACAATCCCAAGCAGATGAAGAAAGCCGAGGCAGAAGAGAAGGATGGACTCGGCCTGTACGCTCCCACGCCCAAGCGCTTAGCCGGACTCAACGCTGCTGCTCTCCTGAAGCTCACAAGCTCAAGCGGCAGGAAAGAAGCAGTGGCTAAAAGCGGACACTAGGGGTGTTTGTGCTTCAGGGAAGCGTCCGTACAGCGCCAGCCCAAAGTTCAAAGCTGTAAGCGGCCTGTGCTGAAAAGCGGCTGTGGCGTGTACAAGAGTAGAACCGTAGAGTTGAACCTGAAGTATGAAGGGTCTCCGGAAAGCCATCGCTAACCAAACCAGGGTACCAGTCCTGTAGTATGCTGGGATATCCCTTAAAAGCCGTCAAAGAGGAACAGGTGGAGGCAGAGCTGAGTCCGTACTTCTGCTGTCCACCGGAAGGTTCGGTAGAGTACTGCCACCGGTTGGCACTCTTCCTCGGGCAACAGGCATATGGCGAGGCAGAGGACGCCCGTGACCTCGGTCAAACATGACCCTTCACTGGCACACCCCACCCTCACCCTCAGTGCCCATCCGTGCCTGTGTGCAGATCCATGTTACTGTAGTTACTACGTCCACATCGCTCACACTGGGCCACCAGCAGCCAGTTTGAGCTCGCAACCACTACCCTCGCGCGCACAGTCCCTTTTGCCCTCGCGGGTTTCTGGATCCAAGCTGCTGCCCCCTCTGTGCCACATGCCTCAGGTATCCCACACCACGCCTTCTGTAACTCAGTAGGGTCACCCTGCTACCGCGAGGCCTGTACGGTAAACCGGTACACCTTTAGCGCCATGCCACGGTCACCAGCAGGGTGTGC
>NC_068305.1:42140000-42142500 GCF_025860055.1 Xyrauchen texanus
AGAACACAGTCGCACATTACTGCTCCTCCGCCTCGCCTCTATCTCGCCCGTGTGCCCAGAGCAAACCCGTCCTCATCGGCTTTGCCACGCCTTCTCAACACGCTGTCAGACCACACACAGGCAGAAGTCCGGCTTAAGGTGGCTAAAGAATGCCCTCAAAACACCAAACCGCCCAATGGCTCGCTCGCTACGGGCCACTCGAGACTATCCCAGAAACAACCGACCACCGGTCCGGCGAGTGCCAAGCAGAAGAAGGTAAGCCATCGCCGGTCACCAACGGATGGCAACCTGTCGGAGTGCCCACGGAGAAGGAGGTCTTCATTGCGGTGAGTGTTCTCAAAGGGTTAGGGTTCTAACACGTCTTCTGGTTATTTGGTTAAAGTGGTCGATGTCAAATGTTTAAATTGAAATGCTACATTGAAGGCAAAGTTCAGAGCTTCAGTCAGTGATGTGTGAGCGAGCGGCGCCCTCTAGTGGGGGTGTGAGGAGCAGCGCAGCAATTTTACATGATGTTTATCACATTACAAACAACCAGAATAGAGTATTCAAATATAGATACAGTAGCAGTAATTCAAAATACCGGTAATCCTTTTCCAGGGTGATGATGAGACGGTACTGCGGCAGTGTTATGAAGGAGTCGAGCGAGATGGTGATGTGATCCGTGTTCGTGACACGGTGCTCTTACGGATCGGGACCCGCAAGAGATCCCTGCCGTATGTGGCCAAGATTTCAGCTCTGTGGGAAGATCCCAGATCAGGTGATGAAGAACGCATGTGTTTATTCATTTATTATCGTCAGAGCAGTTGTGCAGTTTGACATGTTGTAGTTGATTACAGGAAGTGAAGTCTGTGAACTTTAAACTACAAACTTGTTGTTCACAAATCAACATTCGGTTTGTCTTTGCTGTTAATTAAACACTCTCTTAAAGTGTGTGGCTGTCTGTGCCCGATGTATATGAGTATGCTTGTGGTTTTACTTTCAGCTCTTCAGACTTCCTCCTGACATGACCGATTGTTCACCAGTTTACCCGTTTACCCCATTTACCCGTTTACTGAGTTTAAATTGTTTACCCTGTTTACCCTGTTTACCCAGTTTACCCGTTTACGAAGTTTAGCTGAGTTTACCCCAATTACCCGTTTACCACATTTACCCAGTTTACCCCATTTACCTTGTTTAGCAAGTTTACCCCGTTTACCCAGTTTACCCCGTTTACCGAGTTTAGCGAGATTACCCCGTTTACCACATTTACCCAGTTTACCCCATTTACCTTGTTTAGCAAGTTTACCCCGTTTACCCAGTTTACCCCGTTTACCGAGTTTAGCGAGATTACCCCGTTTACCACATTTACCCAGTTTACCCCGTTTACCTCGTTTAGCAAGTTTACCCAGTTTACCGAGTTTAACCAGTTTACCCCGTTTACCCCATTTACCGAGTGTACCCCATATACCCCGTTTACCGAGTGTACCCCATATACCCAGTTTACCCCGTTTACTGAGTGTACCCCATATACCCAGTTTACCCCGTTTACCGAGTTTAGCGAGTTTACCCCAATTACCCCGTTTACCCCATTTACCCCGTTTACCACATTTACCCAGTTTACCCCATTTACCCCGTTTACCACATTTACCCAGTTTACCCCGTTTACCTTGTTTAGCAAGTTTACCGAGTTTAACCAGTTTACCCCGTTTACCCAGTTTACCCCATTTACCCCGTTTACCGAGTTTACCGAATTTAGCGAGTTTACCCCAATTACCCCGTTTACCACATATACCCAGTTTATCCCGTTTACCTTGTTTAGCAAGTTTACCCCGTTTACCGAGTTTACCCAGTTTACCCCGTTTACCCCGTATTTTCATTCATAATAAGCAGAATTTGGTGATTACGCTGAAGTTATGAAACTTCTCAAGGTGTTGCTGTTCACTTCAACCAGTTGGACTGTTGGCTGTCGTGCTGTGTTGTGACGGTGTTGTTGTTGTTTCAGGAGAGCTCATGATGAGTTTATTCTGGTATTATCGACCCGAACACACGCAAGGAGGCCGAGATCCCAGCATGCACTGTGAGGTGAGACACTGACTGCAAATATTGCACATTTTGTTTTGACAGTAAACTGATGATTTTGAGCTTAATATATTAAAATGTTCTGACTCCTTCACAGATTCCATTCAGCTGTGCTTCATAATTGCTCCAGGTAGCAGGAAGTGCAGTTTCACTTTTTGATTTGTAGTTATTAGCACCTAATAAACATGCCAAAAAAAAAAACACCAAATTGTTTTCCTAAAATGTATGTCCTCATATGTGGACAGCGGGACTAAGTTGTGAAATTCGAAATAACTTCAAGCTATAGAAAGTCTGATATTTTTAATCAAATAGTTTATGATGTTTGCAGGAGTGTTGATTATTCATGTTTTTGAGATGTTACATCATAAATTAGCTTAATTAATTCACATTCAAAGTAGCGTCCAATCACTGTCAATCATGTTCAAATGATCCATTATAAATG
>NC_068305.1:42147500-42155000 GCF_025860055.1 Xyrauchen texanus
CAACCTGGAGTTAAGTGTCTTACTCAAGGACACAATGGTGGTGACTGTGGGGATCAAACCAGCAACCTCGTGATTACCAATGTATTATACAGAGCACTTATTACAGGGACAATCCCCCCGGAGCAACCTGGAGTTAAGTGCGTTACTCAAGGACACAACAGTGGCATCTTGGTGGTGCTGGGGCTTGAACCCCTGACCTTCTGGTCAGTAACCCTGAACCTCAACCACTGAGCCACCACTGAGCCACCACTGCCCCCAGTCGCATCACATATATTCTATTTTTTGTAATTTAGTGTTTTTATTTATTTTGACAAAGTTTACAAAACATTTTGCAATATAAGAAAGAAAACTTATATGACTAGTTCTCTTCCAATCTCCCCCCCTTCCCCCCTTCCCGCACCCTCCCCCTTGCACTTCGGGACATTGAGCAGTATCAGAATAACAAGGGATAAAATAAAATGCATACAGAGAAAGACAAATAGAATAACATTAATGATAACACCCATAAGTAGCTGCAGATTAAGTAGCTAAATATTTCTTGACTGTAGATATCCAGTTCTTCCACATCGAAAAAGTCCTAGGGTTAGCGTGATTGGTCCGTGCAGATGACAACTCCAGATATAATATCTCCAATAAAGAGTGAAGCCAATGTTTAATAGAAAGGTCATGTGGAGGTTTCCACCGTTGAACAAGTAACTTCTTTGCAGCGGTCATGGCAGCTAACCAGAATTTCCGTACCTTCTCACAAAGAGGAAATTGAGAATTGTCATTTAACAATAAAATAACAGGATCTTTGGGAATACAAATCCTCGAGGCCTTATACAACACATCAAGCACCGCATCCCAGAATTTTTGCACATCTGGACAGTCCCACAGCATATGCACCAAAGAGTCCACACATCCCGGTCCACAGAAATTACAATACGGGTGGGGTGACAAACCCATTACATGTCGTATGCGTGTGGTTAGATATGCCCTGTGAATAACTTTAAAATGAATGAATTGGTGATTCGGGTTCGGTGGATGCATGGAATGTATTGTCCCACACTGTATTCCATTCAACTGTCCTGTTCGAAACGTTCAGATCTAATATCCAAGCTCTAGCTTTAGAAAAGTTATCTGTATTTAGATTTTGAAAGCAGCGATAAAAATATGAAACAATTCCTGTGCTTGGTGCGTCTGAGATCCAATTCACCACTGGATGGGTATGAAGATTTATACCCCAAGGTACCTTATGGGCCTTTAACACAGCACGTAATTTGAAATATAAAAATAAAGTGTTATGCGAGATATTAAATCTTTCTATTAAGTCACGAAAATCCAGAATTGAATCTTCCCCTTTTATGTCGTTTAACGTTAGAATACCTTTTGTAGACCAGGAAGGCTGTATGAAAGGTTGACCGCCAGAAAGTAAGTTCAGATTGTGCCAAATCGGAGTATGAGTGTGCCATAAAGTTTTACATGCAAAACAGGCTTCAATCTTTTTGAATATTTGAAGAGTGTAGGAAATTATAGGACCATAATATAATGAGCATTTCCTGTGAGAAAGGCCTGAAAATAAAAAATCTTGCAAACGAATTGGTAAAATGCGCTCTTTTTCTAATTGTTTCCATGAAGGCTGTGAGCTCGAATCAAACCATTTCAAAACTGAGAGCAGGATAAAAGACCAGTGGTACCATTTAAAATTAGGGCAGCCCATTCCACCTTTTATTTTATTTTTTTGAAGTGTAGACCACTTAATCGCGGGGCGCTTTCCATTCCAAATAAATTTTATCAGTAAAGAGTCTAACTTTTTCCAGTAATTCACTGGTGGGGGGAGAGGAAGCATAGAGCTAATATAATTTATGCGGGGCAAAATATTCATTTTTATTGTTGACATTCGGGCAGATGGCGATGAAGGGAGACACATCCATCTTTGAATATCCGACTCCACTTCCCCATAAATTGACGTATAGTTAACTCTGGAAATGAGGGATAAAGTAGGTCTCAACTGAATCCCTAAGTATTTGACTTGTGTTGAAATCTGAATATTATTTGGAATAGAAAAATTAAAACCATCTGAATTGAGAGGCATTAAAATAGTTTTATGATGATTCATTTTAAACCCCGATAATGCACCAAATTCGTCTATAGTTTGAAGGGCATTAGGAAGTGAGCATTGTAGATCAGATAAAAATAGCAGAGTATCGATCGGCATACAAAGAAATAGAATGGGTAGAGGAGCCTAACTGAATCGGGTAATGAGATTACATTGTCTAACATACTGTGCCAAGGGTTCTAACGATAAGTTGAACATAAGGGGAGAAAGCGGGCACCCCTGTCTTGTGCCTCTGCAAATATTAAAAGTATCTGAAATGAGTCCACCAGTAGAAACCCTGGCTATGGGATTAGTGTATAGAGTTTGAACCATTCTAATAAAATGGTCACCGAAATTAAACTTCTTCAATGTATACCATAGGTAGCTCCATTCCAGCCGATCAAAAGCTTTTTCAGCATCAATAAACAGAAGGCCGCTAGGTGTTTCTAATTTCTCGGATTCAGCAATGATATGTAACACTCGACCGAACATTGTCAGAAGCCAAACGACCCGTAATAAATCCTGATTGATCTGAGTCAATTAATTTATGTATCACTGACTGTAGACGCCTGGCAATAACTTTAGCATACATTTTAACGTCATCGTTAATCAAGGAGATGGGCCTATAATTAGAACAGTCCGAATGATCTTTGCCGGGTTTAGGCATAACCGTGATTAGAGCTGTGTTGAGATCTCTGTGAAAACGGCCTTTGAATATGGACTCATTTATAGTACGTAACCAGATATGGCCAAGTAGATCCCACAGCACCAGATATAGATCAACTGGTAAGCCATCGATTCCCGGGACTTACCTTTGTTTGAGCTTAATAATGCGCAGTGTAATTCTTCTATGGTGATTGCAGATTCGAGGTTGTCAGCCTCCTCCTTAGAGAGTAAGTTTAAGTTTAACCGATCAAAAAAGGTTTTTAACTGATCAGTACTGGGTTGCATTTCTGAAGAATATAATTTTTCGAAAAATGACATGAACGTTTTGTTAATGTCTGTGGGATGTGAAGTGAGACCTTTTTTTGAACTCTGGATTGCTTGAATGTTAAAACGTCGCTCATGTTTTTTAAGAGTAAGTGCAAGGAGTCTGCTTGGTCTGCTTCCATCCATGTAATATTTATGTTTTGTAATGTGCATTAAATACTCAGCTCTTCTTCGCAACAGATCGTTAAGTGCAACCCTCTCTACGTGTAATTTTTGTTGTGTATCATTGGAAAATGTATTGCTTAATTCCTTTTCTAAATCCCCGCATCTTCTCTCTAACTTTGATATTTGTTCAAGATAAATTTTTTTTAGCTTAGCTGAAAAGGAAATAGCATTGTTCCTTAAAAACCCTTTGATGGAGGCCCATAGCATTTCCTGATTAGCAACAGAGTCTTGGTTCCATCCATCCATCCATCCATCTTCAACCGCTTATCCGAAGTCGGGTCGCGGGGGCAGCTGCTCCAGCAGAGGGCCCCAAACTTCCCTATCCCGAGCCACATTAACCAGCTCTGACTGGGCGACCCCGAGGCGTTCCCAGGCCAGTGTGGAGATGTAATCTCTCCACCTAGTCCTGGGTCTTCCCCGAGGCCTCCTCCCAGCTGGACGTGCCTGAAACACCTCCCTAGGGAGGCGGCCAGGGGACATCCTTACCAGATGCCCAAACCACCTCAACTGACTCCTTTCAATGCAAAGGAGCAGCGGCTCTACTCCGAGCTCCTCACGGATGACTGAGCTCCTCACCCTATCTCTAAGGGAGAAGCCCGCCACCCTTCTGAGGAAGCCCATTTCGGCCGCTTGTACTCGCGACCTAGTTCTTTCAGTCATGACCCAACCTTCATGACCATAGGTGAGGGTAGGAACGAAAATTGACCGGTAGATCGAGAGCTTTGCCTTCGGCTCAGCTCTCTTTTCGTGACAACGGTGCGATAGAGCGAGTGCAATACCGCCCCTGCTGCCCCGATTCTCCGGCCAACCTCCCGCTCCATTGTCCCCTCACTCGTGAACAAGACCCCGAGGTACTTGAACTCCTTCACTTGGGGCAAAACCTCATTCCCTACCTGGAGTACGCACTCCATCGGTTTCCTGCTGAGAACCATGGCCTCAGATTTAGAGGTGCTAATCCTCATCCCAGCTGCTTCACACTCGACTGCCAAGCGATCCAGTGAGAGCTGAAGGTCACGGACCGATGATGACATGAAGACAACATCATCTGCAAAAAGCAGCGATGAGATCCCCAGCCCACCGAACCGCGACACCTTCCCCACCTCGACTACGCCTCGATATCCTGTCCATGAATATCACAAACAGGATTGGTGACAAAGCGCAGCCTTGGCGGAGACCAACCCCACATGGAATGAACTCGACTTTGTGCCGAGGACCCGGACACAGCCCTCGCTTTGGACGTACAGGGATTGGATCGCCCTAAGAAGGGACCCCCCACCCCGTACTCCAGCAGCACCTCCCACAGTCTCTCCCGGGGACCCGGTCATACGCCTTCTCCAGATCCACAAAACACATGTAGACCGGATGGGCATACTCCCAGGCCCCTCCAGGATCCTTGCGAGAGTAAAGATCTGGTCCGTCGTTCCACGACCAGGACCGAAAACCGCATTGTTCCTCTTCAATCTGAGGTTCGACAATCGGCCGAACCCTCCTCTCCAGCACCTTGGAGTAAACTTTACCAGGGAGGCTGAGAAGTGTGATACCCCTGTAGTTGGCGCACACTCTCTGATCCCCTTTTTGAAGAGGGAACCACCACCCCGTTCTGCCACTCCTTAGGTACTGTCCCAGATTTCCACGCTAATGTTGAAGAGGCGTGTCATCCATGACACCCCTCCACATCCAGAGCTTTCAGCATTTCTGGTCGGATCTCATCAATTCCGGGGCTTTGCCACTGCGGAGTTGTTTGACTACCTCAGTGACCTCCCCAGGGAAATAGAATCTGATCCCCCATCATCCTCCGGCTCTGCCTCTACCATAGAGGGCGTGTTGGGATTTAGGAGTTCTTCAAAGTGTTCCTTCCACGCCCAATAACCTCCTCGGTTGAGGTCAACAGCGTCCCATCTTTGCTGTATACAGCTTGAATGGTTCCCCGTTTCCCCTCCTAAGGTGGCGGACGGTTTTCCAGAAGCACTTTGGTGCGGACCGAAAGTCCTTCTCCATGGCTTCTCCGAACTTTTCCCACACCCACTGCTTTGCCTCCCTCACGGCCGAGGCCGCAGCACTTCGGGCCCTTCGGTACCTTGCAACTGCCTCCGGAGACCTCCGGGACAACAAATCCGGAAGGCCTCTTTCTTCAGTCGGACGGCTTCCTGACCACCAGTGTCCACCACGGTGTTCGAGGGTTACCACCCCTTGCGGCACCTAAAACCTTGAGGCCGCAGCTCTCCACCGCGGCTTCGGCAATGGAAGCTTTGAACATTGCCCACTCCGGTTCAATGTCCCCAACCTCCGCAGGGATGCCTGAAAAGCTCCGCTCTGGTACCACGTACACTTATGAGCATCCTTATGTTCGAACATGGTGTTTGTTATAGATAATCCATGACTAGCACAGAAATCTAATAACAAACATCCACTTGAGTTCAGATCAGGGAGGCCGGAGTCTTGGTTTATATTGATAAATTCGCTCAGTCCTGCTCTCAGTTGAGAAAGAAAGTCTTCATTTTGCAGTAAAAAGGTATTAAATCTCCATCAGGATGGTTTACAAGATGTATTAATCTGAAGATGTGCTAGTACAGCATTATGATCGGAAACACTTTGTGGTAAAATTTCAATATTAATTAGACCTGAAAGTAACGGAGATGAAAGTAAAATATAATCAATTCTTGAAAATGATTTATGACTTGGGGAGAAATAGGTGTATTCTTTGGCTGTTGGATTATGTAGTCGCCAAGCATCACATACATCTATATCTTTAATGAGCGATCTCAGGCTGTAGAAGACTGAGCTTGTGCTACTGAAAATGAAGGATTGGAACGATCCAAAACTGTGTCGAGCACGGCATTCATATCAGATCCAACGATAATTGAATAGCCTTGGAGAGATAATATAGTTTTGGAGACATTTGGAAAGAAGGAGGCATCATAAGAGTTCGGAGCATAAATATTCACAAATGCCAGCCTCTTTCCTTCTATTAACGTACAGCAATATGCTATTCTACCATTCTCATCAGAACCTGTGTGTTCAATAATAAAGTTAGAATTACGTTTAAATAAAATTGTCACTCCCTTCTTCTTAGATTGACAGCTAGATGATACTATGAAGATATAATGTCTATTTTGCAGTCTTTTTGCATCCATGGCGGTCAGGTGGGTTTCCTGAAGAAACGCCACATCAACCTTTTTCCTGTGTAAAAGATCTAACACCGTGTACGTTTAATAGGAGAGTTTAACCCCTGACGTTAAAAGACAGTATGTTTATTTTAACCATAGTCTATAGTGACTGGACACACACAAATTAATATGTAATGTTTAGAGCAAGTTATCGAGTGTACCATTAAAGTTCTCATTGTAATATGCAAAAACAAAAAGGTCCCGAGTGCTTTAAGGCCTAAGCGTCCCCTCCCTCTCCCACCTTCCCCTTTTAGCAAACGTCTGTGGCGGTCGCGAGGCAATGTCTGAACATTATTAACCTTCTTAGCCCCCTATGTATTTAACAGTTGAGGAGATTTAAATTAAAGAACAAATATTCCAAAATCGGAAGAACTGTCAAACTTACATTATTCATATAACTAGATTTTAAGGCAACCAGATTTAACTTAAGTCTAAGAACTGTCACTTAGTCCGTCTATTCTGAGTAACACACCAACGTCCAATAGTTAAACCAGACCTTCACAATTAACTGTCTACAACCTGCACCATTTGAAGATCGAATTTTGAAAACTGAAAATTGTTTGACAAAATGCAATTATGTACATAAAAATAATTTACCATTTCACTTTGGTGAACTACAATCCATATATGCTGATAGAGAATTGGTCCATGTATTGTATAGGTTATTCAGCAAAAAACTCAAACGATGTCACCTTAGGCCGTCTAACGTTACTCATCCATTTCCTCCGGTGGCGGGAAGTTTAAGGATCTACGAGCAGATACTGATGCGTTAACATCCAGACCCTCGAGATATTTTTCAGCTCTCCGGAGATTCAAACGAGTATTTCTGACCCTTGTGGGAGGTTCTCAGCGATGCTGGGTAGATTAGGAAAGTTTCTGCGCCTTTCTGGTGAAGCTTGAATCTTACGGTCGAAAAAGCCTTCCTCTTTTGTGCTGTCTCGTGACTGTAGTCCGCGTAGAATTCCAGGCGCGCTCCTCCGGGCAAAGTGGGTTTTGCTTTCCGGGCTCCTTGAAGGATGGCTTGCCTGTCAGGATAGCGGAGGAGCCGGAATATCAACGATCGTGGTTTTGGTGAGTTGGAATTCGAATACACTCGGTGAG
>NC_068305.1:42162500-42177500 GCF_025860055.1 Xyrauchen texanus
CATCCTTAAACTTTGGATCTTTGAATGTTAATGGGTGTCGTGGTACTGAAAAAAGGTGTGCTTTGTTTGAGTTTTTTAATTGGAAAAAATCAGGTATAGTTTTTCTGCAAGAAACACACACAGATCTGAATAATCAGGTGCAATGGCTAAGTGAGTGGAAAGGTAAAACTTTCCTTAGCCACGGTTCAAATGTTAGTGCCGGTGTAGCAGTTCTTATTTCTGCAGATGTACAAGTACATGATAGCAGAGCTGAAGAAGTTATACCTGGCAGAATGCAAATTATAGAATTTAAGTTATATGAGTTATATTTTTCTCTTATTAACATTTATGCTCCTAATGATGGTGTAGAAAGAGTTTCTTTTTCAAAAAATTAAAAAATGTTATTTCAAAAATTCCAAATAATAGAATAATAATTTTAGCTGGCGATTTTAATCGTACTCTTGATTATACTATAGATCGGAATCATGTTGAACCTAATCGCAGTTCGTCTGAAACTCTCAAAACTGTTATTCAGTTTCACAATCTTGTAGATGTTTGGAGAGAAGCCTTCCCTAGAGATAGACAATATACATGGTTGAAAATTAATTCTGACACAGTCTCTGGTGCAAGACTTGATAGATTTTATGTTCAAAAGAATAATAGAGGAAGGTTTTTTAATAGTAAAATTGTGCCAACATCATTTTCTGATCATCATTATATTGCGGTAACTATGACCATAACACAGAGCTCTTCCTACCACCATATTTGGCGTTTTAACAATAGATTATTGCAAGATAAGTCCTTTGTACAATTTTTTACTCTGTTTTGGAGAGAGTGGAGAGAGAGAAAGTCACAGTATAAAAGTTTATCCATCCATTATTCACGAAGATCAGTCCTATTGTGTACCAAAGCGGTCTATATTTGACAATCTTTTTCTTGTGCGGGACATGTTGTATTTAACCGAACTGCATAAGTTTGATCTTGGTCTTGTTTGTTTGGACCAGGAGAAGGCCTTCGATAAAGTTGACCATGAATATCTGTTCAAAATACTTGAAGGCTTTGGCTTTGGAAAGCAGTTTACTTCATGGATAAGACTTCTGTATGAAGATGTCTATAGCATGTTGAAAATTAATGGAATTCTGACAAGACCTTTTTCTGTACAAAGAGGAGTGAGACAAGGTTGTAGTTTATCTGGTCTCTTGTACACAATTTCCATTGAACCAATGTTGAGGATGTTGAGAGAGAAGCTGCAAGGATTGACAGTTCCATCATCTTGCCTCTCGAATACTCCATCAGTTAAACTAACAGCTTATGCTGACGACATCACAGTGATCATTAGATCTGAAGATGACGTTAAACATCTAATCTCATGCCTCAACATCTATGAGAGTGCTTCTTCGGCACGTGTCAATTGGGAAAAAACGGACACTTTATTATCAGGTCTTTGGTTGAATCAGAATCCACCGCAACTTCCACATCAGCGCCTTTGGAATAAAGAAGGTGTAAAGATACTTGGACTGTTCTTTGGGACTGAACAGTATATTAAAAAGAATTGGGAAGGTCTTCTAGAAAAAGTGACAGGCAAGCTCCAGAGATGGAAATGGATTCAAGCCCAGCTTTCTTACAGAGGCAGAGTGTTAGTAGTGAACAATCTAGCCGCCTCAATGCTATGGCATCGTCTAACAGTGTTGGACCCTCCGAAAGAGCTTTTATCGCAACTTCAAAAAGCCTTTGTTGACTTTTTTTGGGGAGGCCATTATTGGCTCCCTCCAGGGGTTCTGTCTTCCAGTTATTGAGGGTGGTCAAGGACTAATTCATCTAGCCTCTAATGTGAAAACCATGAGATTACAGACTGCCCAAAAACTGCTTTATTCTTCAGACTCTGTACCGTGGATCAGTTTTGGTCTTGCCATTTTACGAGAGAAAAACAAGATCGGGTTTTATAAACAAATGTTTCTGAGCTCAGAAAATGTTGTAAAGGACATGTTTAATATCAAGTTCTATGGATCTGTGTTTGAAGCTTGGAGTTATTTTAAGCCGGAGCGAAAAGAACATTTTGGCTTTAATGAACCACTTTTTCACAATCCCTGGTTTTCCCATACTTTTATTATGTCGAGCACTGATATTTCTAGCTTTGGTTTAGCTGGTGTAACTAAAGTTGGAGATTTGATTGATTTGACTGATAGAGAGTGGGTTTCAGTACAACTTTTAACTACAAAGATTGGAGGTAGATCAGAGAGAATTGTTGGAAATATATTGAAAAATTTGAAAACATCTTTTCCTACAATTTTATGTTTGGTAGTATTTATTCAGAAGTTCTTTTTGCTGAAGTGTATATAACACCACAGGTAGACCAACATGAGAATAATGACGATAGTGTGAACTTGCTTCTCTCTTTTAAAGGTTTACAAAGCCTTCCTTTTTCTGTAGTGAGCAAACAAAATGTATATAATGTTTGTGTAAAGTCTTTCTTTGCTGGACAGTTAAGAGAGAGGAGAGATACAAAATGGAGATCTCATCTCTCAGTGACAGAGAATAAATCACCTTCATGGCGGTTACTGTATAAAAACCCCCTACCAAAAAGGTCTGGTGATTTACAGTGGCGGATTTTGCATTGTGCTTTACCAACAAGAGTTTTTTTGTTTAAATGTGAATATTCAGATTCTTCTTTTTGTACTTTGTGTAATGAACTTGACACAGTCTTTCATGTTTTCTGTGAATGTTGTAAATTATCTCCACTTTTTAATGTTTTGGATAGATTTTTGAGTAGTTTAGGGATAATTTTTTCAAAAACAGTATTTATTTTTGGTTGTAAATATTCTCACGATAAGTGGGAAATTTGTACTTTTTCTAATTTTTGGTTGGTCAAGCAAAATTAGCCATTTGGAAAGCTTATAGAATTGAATTGGAAGGACAAAAAGTCAATATGGTTAATTTATTCAAGGCCTTGGTTGAATCCAGGATAAGATTAGAATATGAATTTAATAAAATGAATGGTAATCTCCTAATGTTTGAGAAGAAATGGTGTGTAAACAAAAGTTTAATTTTTATAGAAGGTGAAGATCTCTTTTTTAAATGGTGATGTTTTGAAAAAAAAAAAAAAAGAAAAAAGGAAAAAATAAATACAAAAAATAATATGTTTTTTAGATGTTAAAAAGTTTTTTTTCTAAATGATCTGTGTCTCTCTCTCTCTCTCTCTCTCTCTCTGTCTCTGTGTCTCTCTCTCTCAGCAAACCAAAGGACGCAAGCTCAAGCATCGTAGGTGAGAAAATCACTTAATAATGAAGTAATTCTGTCAGTTCCAAACTCCATTTATTTATTTAATTTGCAAAATATAAAAGGAACATGCAGCATTTTTTAATTTAGCCTTTTTTCCCACATCTTCAAGTTTGTAAAATCATTAAAGGAACAGTTTACCCCAAACTGATTCTGTTATCATGTGCTGTAGCTGATGTTGAACACAGATCGGGTCCAACAGAAAGAAAGTTAAAGCATCACTTCATCATTACGAGTATGAATATAAAATAATGTGTAAACAAAGTTCAGTCAAACATGACATAAGATAACAGTTTAAAGAATGATGCCTTTACATTTCTATTTTTCAGGCGCAACACGTGTGACTCACTGCAAAGGTACGTCTCGAACCAAATCATGTGTTATGAATATACATAATATAATTATATATGAAACGACCGTCAGTATACATTATAAATGCATGATCCATATACACCGGCATGCATAAGTTTGTGCACCCCTGATCATAGTTTCTGTTGCACTGAAGATGAACTGATCTCCGAAAGGCATAAAGTTAAAGATGAAACACTCTTTTCAACATTTTAAGCAAGATTAGTTTATTACTTAACTTTTGCACCATTTTAGAGTGAAGAAAATGGAAAGGAGCACCATGCAAAAGTTTGTGCGCCCCAAGAGATTTGAGCTCTCAGACCTTAATTAGCTCGTTAGCATCATCGTTTGGAAAGGTCTGGTGATGCACTTTACAAATACTCTGATTCCTCAAATGTTGTCCCATCAGTCATGCGCTCGTCTAAGCGGCTGTCTAGCACTCGGAAACTTAAAATCATCGATGTCCACAAAGCAGGAGAAGTCTATAAGCAAAGTGTTTTCAGGTCGCCGTCTCGGCTCGTAATGTAATTAAGGTCAAGTCGAGGTCAAGTCAGAGAGAACGGCTCGCACGATTGCAAGAACGGCAAATCAAAACCCCCGTTTGACCTCAAAAGACCTTCAGGAAGATGTAGCAGATTCTGGAGTTATTCTGGAGTTATAGACCTTCATGGAAGAGTCACGAGACTCTTCAGCGTCAGACGTTTGCAAATGAACCTCTAAACATGCCCGATGCATTCTAGGAAAAGAACACCTCTGTTGAGCACGGGGGTGGATCGATCATGCTTTGGGCTTGTGTTGATGCCCGTGGCACAGGGAACATGTCACCAGTTGAGGGAAGAATGGATTACATTAAATACTCTGGAAGCAAACATCAAACCATCTGAAGATGAAAACTTGCTTCTACAACAGGACAATGATCCTAAACACCCCTCAACATCCACAATGGACAAGCTCAAGAGGTGCAAGCTGAAGGTTTTGCCATCGCCCTCACAGTCCCTCGACATCATCGGCAATCTGTGGATTGAGCTGAAGAGAGCACAGGTGTGATGCTAATCTTCTACCCGCTCCGTACGGGACTCGAACCTAGGTCTCATACAGCCTCTAGCGTCAGTCGCTAATGCACCTCTTGAGGTCAGGAGAGTCTACCAGCTGGCTCCCGTTACACTCACCCCGCCTAAACCACACTCTCATCCGGGTCACGGCACCAATGTGACCTTTGTTTTTTTCTCTCTCTACCCGGTTTGTCCCACCCTTCATCAGTACACACACAGAACGTTGATGATAGCCGAATTTATTTTCCTGCACACAGAGCAGTGAAAGAGAAAGATAGTGAGTCGCACTTGTTTAAGCTCCACCCACAGCAGTTCTCTTTAGCTCTGCTGCGGATTGTTCGAACACAGTGGCCTATAGCGCCACCTGCGCAGCCAATAAGAAGCGCAATCCCATTATTGCAGGATTTACTTAAAGAACCCTCAACCTATAATATATATGTCGTTACACAGGCAGGACGGCCCAAGAATCACAAGCACTAGAAGCCTTTTGCGAGGAAGATTGCCCGAAAATGTCCCAAACAACCATTGAAAGACGGTTAGCCGGCCACGAAATGTTTACAAGCTGGGATACTTGCCAAAGGGGGCGTTACTAAATACTGACCATACAGGGTGCACAAACTTTTGCTTCTGACCCTTTTCCTGTCTTGCTTAAAATATGACAGAAATGTGTCATATTTAACTTTATGCCCTTTAAAAAATCAGGTCATCTTTTGCTCGCTTCAACAGAAACTATGATCGGGGTGCACAAACTTTTGCCCGGGCAAAAATCAAAGATGACCTGATTTTTTAAAAGGCAAAAACTGATATGATCTCTCGACGGCTCTCTCAATGTGTTCTTCCTCCTCCTCTTCATCTCCGTCCTGCCCTGTTTATTTAGTGACTATGCAGATCTATCTGAGCCGTCTGTCGAGAAGGACCGGTTCTGACCCAGCGCTCTCCACGACCTTGCAGCCCGACGCGGCGAACGGACCGCCTGCAGCAGACACCGATAACAGTAAAGCAGCAGAAGGGAGAAATGCTGCGACTACTGTCCTCCTGCAGAAGAGTCCCTGTCAAACACCGTCTCAGCCTCCAGACCCCAAACTACAAGAGTCCCGTCAAATCATCCAGTCGCTACTTCCAGATCTGTTACTGAAACACAAAACATTCGGCCTGTTTCAAGTAAACACATGATGGAGATGGAGTGGATCATATATTCATGCCAGTTTAAGTAGCAGAGACTGTGGTTGCTTGGTTGGCACGCCAAGGCCGGTACTAGGATGCGATCTTTGGTTTGGCCACGTGGTGCTCTGAAGTTTCATACTTAATTTAAGGGGTTTGTTTAACCCTTGGTTTTCTGTTCGAGTGTTTTTTTTGACCTGTTTGACATTTATTTTTAAAATTAAAAGAGATGTTTCAGAGCTTGATGACTTTTCCTCCTCTTGCCATCTGAAAACGCATGCACGCACGCACGCACGCACACACAGACATACACATACACACACACACACACACACGTTTGTTACACACACGTTTGTTTCTCTCACACACACACACACACACACACACACACACTCGACACATTAACACTCGACACATTAACACTCGACACATTAACACTCGACACATTAACATTAACACTCGACACAACAACATTAAGACACAACACAACAACATTAAGACACAACACATTAACATTAAGACACAACACAACAACATTAAGACACAACACAACAACATTAAGACACAACACAACAACATTAAGACACAACACATTAACATTAAGACTCAACACATTAACATTAACACTCGACACAACAACATTAAGACACAACACAACAACATTAAGACACAACACAACAACATTAACACTCGACACAACAACATTAAGACACAACACAACAACATTAAGACACAACACAACAACATTAAGACACAACACATTAACATTAAGACACAACACATTAACATTAATACTCAACACATTAACATTAAGACTCAACACATTAACATTAATACTCAACACATTAACATTAAGACTCAACACATTAACATTAATACTCAACACATTAACATTTATACTCAACACATTAACATTAATACTCAACACATTAACATTAAGACACAACACATTAACATTAATACTCAACACATTAACATTAATACTCAACACATTAACATTAATACTCAACACATTAACATTAAGACACAACACATTAACATTAATACTCAACACATTAACATTAAGACACAACACATTAACATTAATACTCAACACATTAACATTAAGACACAACACATTAACATTAATACTCAACACATTAACATTAAGACACAACACATTAACATTAATACTCAACACATTAACATTAATACTCAACACATTAACATTAAGACACAACACATTAACTTTAATACTCAACACATTAACATTAAGACACAACACATTAACTTTAAGACACAACACATTAACATTAATACTCAACACATTAACATTAAGACACAACACATTAACTTTAAGACACAACACATTAACATTAAGACACAACACATTAACATTAAGACACAACACATTAACATTAATACTCAACACATTAACATTAAGACTCAACACATTAACATTAATACTCAACACATTAACATTAAGACACAACACATTAACATTAATACTCAACACATTAACATTAATACTCAACACATTAACATTAATACTCAACACATTAACATTAAGACTCAACACATTAACATTAAGACACAACACATTAACATTAATACTCAACACATTAACATTAATACTCAACACATTAACTTTAAGACACAACACATTAACATTAATACTCAACACATTAACATTAAGACACAACACATTAACTTTAAGACACAACACATTAACATTAAGACACAACACATTAACATTAATACTCAACACATTAACATTTATACTCAACACATTAACATTAAGACACAACACATTAACTTTAAGACACAACACATTAACATTAAGACACAACACATTAACATTAATACTCAACAAATTAACATTAAGACACAACACATTAACATTTATACTCAACACATTAACATTAATACTCAACACATTAACATTAAGACACAACACATTAACATTTATACTCAACACATTAACATTAAGACTCAACAAATTAACATTAAGACACAACACATTAACATTTATACTCAACACATTAACATTAATACTCAACACATTAACATTAATACTCAACACATTAACATTAAGACACAACACATTAACATTAATACTCAACACATTAACATTAAGACACAACACATTAACATTAATACTCAACACATTAACATTTATACTCAACACATTAACATTAATACTCAACACATTAACATTTATACTCAACACATTAACATTAATACTCAACACATTAACATTAAGACACAACACATTAACATTAATACTCAACACATTAACATTTATACTCAACACATTAACATTAATACTCAACACATTAACATTAAGACACAACACATTAACATTAATACTCAACACATTAACATTAAGACTCAACACATTAACATTAATACTCAACACATTAACATTAAGACTCAACACATTAACATTAATACTCAACACATTAACATTTATACTCAACACATTAACATTAATACTCAACACATTAACATTAAGACACAACACATTAACATTAATACTCAACACATTAACATTAAGACACAACACATTAACATTAATACTCAACACATTAACATTAAGACACAACACATTAACATTAAGACTCAACACATTAACATTAATACTCAACACATTAACATTAAGACACAACACATTAACATTAATACTCAACACATTAACATTAATACTCAACACATTAACATTAAGACACAACACATTAACTTTAATACTCAACACATTAACATTAAGACACAACACATTAACTTTAAGACACAACACATTAACATTAATACTCAACACATTAACATTAAGACACAACACATTAACTTTAAGACACAACACATTAACATTAAGACACAACACATTAACATTAATACTCAACACATTAACATTAAGACACAACACATTAACATTAAGACACAACACATTAACATTAATACTCAACACATTAACATTAAGACTCAACACATTAACATTAATACTCAACACATTAACATTAAGACACAACACATTAACATTAAGACACAACACATTAACATTAATACTCAACACATTAACATTAATACTCAACACATTAACTTTAAGACACAACACATTAACATTAATACTCAACACATTAACATTAAGACACAACACATTAACTTTAAGACACAACACATTAACATTAAGACACAACACATTAACATTAATACTCAACACATTAACATTTATACTCAACACATTAACATTAAGACACAACACATTAACTTTAAGACACAACACATTAACATTAAGACACAACACATTAACATTAATACTCAACAAATTAACATTAAGACACAACACATTAACATTTATACTCAACACATTAACATTAATACTCAACACATTAACATTAAGACACAACACATTAACATTTATACTCAACACATTAACATTAAGACTCAACAAATTAACATTAAGACACAACACATTAACATTTATACTCAACACATTAACATTAATACTCAACACATTAACATTAATACTCAACACATTAACATTAATACTCAACACATTAACATTAAGACACAACACATTAACATTAATACTCAACACATTAACATTAAGACACAACACATTAACATTAATACTCAACACATTAACATTTATACTCAACACATTAACATTAATACTCAACACATTAACATTTATACTCAACACATTAACATTAATACTCAACACATTAACATTAAGACACAACACATTAACATTAATACTCAACACATTAACATTTATACTCAACACATTAACATTAATACTCAACACATTAACATTAAGACACAACACATTAACATTAATACTCAACACATTAACATTAAGACTCAACACATTAACATTAATACTCAACACATTAACATTAAGACTCAACACATTAACATTAATACTCAACACATTAACATTAAGACTCAACACATTAACATTAATACTCAACACATTAACATTAAGACACAACACATTAACATTAAGACACAACACATTAACATTAATACTCAACACATTAACATTAATACTCAACACATTAACATTAATACTCAACACATTAACATTAAGACACAACACATTAACATTAATACTCAACACATTAACATTAATACTCAACACATTAACTTTAAGACACAACACATTAACATTAATACTCAACACATTAACATTAAGACACAACACATTAACTTTAAGACACAACACATTAACATTAAGACACAACACATTAACATTAATACTCAACACATTAACATTTATACTCAACACATTAACATTAAGACACAACACATTAACTTTAAGACACAACACATTAACATTAAGACACAACACATTAACATTAATACTCAACAAATTAACATTAAGACACAACACATTAACATTTATACTCAACACATTAACATTAATACTCAACACATTAACATTAAGACACAACACATTAACATTAATACTCAACAAATTAACATTAAGACACAACACATTAACATTTATACTCAACACATTAACATTAATACTCAACACATTAACATTAAGACACAACACATTAACATTTATACTCAACACATTAACATTAAGACTCAACACATTAACATTAAGACACAACACATTAACATTAATACTCAACACATTAACATTAAGACTCAACACATTAACATTAAGACACAACACATTAACATTAATACTCAACAAATTAACATTAAGACACAACACATTAACATTTATACTCAACACATTAACATTTATACTCAACACATTAACATTAAGACTCAACACATTAACATTAAGACACAACACATTAACATTAATACTCAACACATTAACATTAAGACTCAACACATTAACATTAAGACACAACACATTAACATTAATACTCAACAAATTAACATTAAGACACAACACATTAACATTTATACTCAACACATTAACATTAAGACTCAACACATTAACATTAAGACACAACACATTAACATTAATACTCAACACATTAACATTAAGACTCAACACATTAACATTAAGACACAACACATTAACATTAATACTCAACAAATTAACATTAAGACTCAACACATTAACATTAAGACACAACACATTAACATTTATACTCAACACATTAACATTAAGACACAACACATTAACTTTAAGACACAACACATTAACATTAAGACACAACACATTAACATTAATACTCAACAAATTAACATTAAGACACAACACATTAACATTTATACTCAACACATTAACATTAATACTCAACACATTAACATTAAGACACAACACATTAACATTAATACTCAACAAATTAACATTAAGACTCAACACATTAACATTAAGACACAACACATTAACATTTATACTCAACACATTAACATTAAGACACAACACATTAACTTTAAGACACAACACATTAACATTAAGACACAACACATTAACATTAATACTCAACAAATTAACATTAAGACACAACACATTAACATTTATACTCAACACATTAACATTAATACTCAACACATTAACATTAAGACTCAACACATTAACATTAATACTCAACACATTAACATTAATACTCAACACATTAACATTAAGACACAACACATTAACATTAATACTCAACACATTAACATTAATACTCAACACATTAACATTTATACTCAACACATTAACATTAAGACTCAACACATTAACATTAAGACACAACACATTAACATTAATACTCAACAAATTAACATTAAGACACAACACATTAACATTTATACTCAACACATTAACATTAATACTCAACACATTAACATTAAGACACAACACATTAACATTTATACTCAACACATTAACATTAAGACTCAACACATTAACATTAAGACACAACACATTAACATTAATACTCAACACATTAACATTAATACTCAACACATTAACATTAAGACACAACACATTAACATTTATACTCAACACATTAACATTAATACTCAACACATTAACATTAATACACAACACATTAACATTAATACTCAACACATTAACATTAAGACACAACACATTAAAATTAATACTCAACACATTAACATTAAGACTCAACACATTAACATTAAGACTCAACACATTAACATTAAGACTCAACACATTAACATTAAGACACAATACATTAACATTAATACTCAACACATTAACATTAATACACAACACATTAACATTAATACTCAACACATTAACATTAAGACTCAACACATTAACATTAATACTCAACACATTAACATTAAGACACAACACATTAACATTAAGACACAACACATTAACATTAAGACTCAACACATTAACATTAATACTCAACACATTAACATTAAGACACAACACATTAACATTAAGACACAACACATTAACATTAATACTCAACACATTAACATTAATACACAACACATTAACATTAATACTCAACACATTAACATTAAGACACAACACATTAACATTAAGACTCAACACATTAACATTAAGACTCAACACATTAACATTAATACTCAACACATTAACATTAAGACTCAACACATTAACATTAAGACACAACACATTAACATTAATACTCAACACATTAACATTAATACACAACACATTAACATTAATACTCAACACATTAACATTAAGACACAACACATTAACATTTATACTCAACACATTAACATTTATACTCAACACATTAACATTAATACTCAACACATTAACATTAAGACACAACACATTAACATTTATACTCAACACATTAACATTTATACTCAACACATTAACATTAAGACTCAACACATTAACATTAATACTCAACACATTAACATTAAGACTCAACACATTAACATTAATACTCAACACATTAACATTAATACTCAACACATTAACATTTATACTCAACACATTAACATTAAGACACAACACATTAACATTAATACTCAACACATTAACATTAATACTCAACACATTAACATTAATACTCAACACATTAACATTTATACTCAACACATTAACATTAAGACTCAACACATTAACATTTATACTCAACACATTAACATTAAGACACAACACATTAACATTAATACTCAACACATTAACATTAATACTCAACACATTAACATTTATACTCAACACATTAACATTAAGACACAACACATTAACATTAATACTCAACACATTAACATTAATACTCAACACATTAACATTTATACTCAACACATTAACATTAAGACTCAACACATTAACATTTATACTCAACACATTAACATTAAGACACAACACATTAACATTAATACTCAACACATTAACATTAAGACTCAACACATTAACATTTATACTCAACACATTAACATTAATACTCAACACATTAACATTTATACTCAACACATTAACATTAATACTCAACACATTAACATTTATACTCAACACATTAACATTAATACTCAACACATTAACATTTATACTCAACACATTAACATTAATACTCAACACATTAACATTAATACTCAACACATTAACATTTATACTCAACACATTAACATTAATACTCAACACATTAACATTTATACTCAACACATTAACATTTATACTCAACACATTAACATTAATACTCAACACATTAACATTAATACTCAACACATTAACATTTATACTCAACACATTAACATTAATACTCAACACATTAACATTTATACTCAACACATTAACATTAATACTCAACACATTAACATTTATACACAACACATTAACATTAAGACTCAACACATTAACATTTATACACAACACATTAACATTAAGACACAACACATTAACATTAATACTCAACACATTAACATTTATACTCAACACATTAACATTTATACTCAACACATTAACATTTATACTCAACACAACAACATTTAACCGTATTGTAAAGTGATAACTGAAAACATGGTTTTAATGCTATAATTCATTATAATGGCTATATAAATCTATTGTAGAAAGCGGTGAACATTTACTAAGTGAACACCTCCTTTAAAACTGTGAGGGCGGAAATATGACCGAATGTTCCGGTGTGAAACGGAGGGCGGCGGCGGGCAGAACCGGTGAGTCAGTCGAGCGACACAGTCTGAGGGAAGATGCCCGTTACCGAACCCATCCGAACCGGACAGCGGGCGCAGTCTCAGTGAGATGGACGTGAGGAGAAGATCCGAACACGGCGAGAAAAACACCAGAACACGAGAAAACATTTGGCGCTGTTTGTTCCTCTCGGCGCATCAGCGTCTGACTGGAGATCACGGGGATATTCTTCATTCAAGTCAAAGAGGGTTATTACAGCAGAAGACATAAAGACTGAGAAGACATTAATTCACGTTTGGTGAAAAAGAAGGAAATATGAGGTAAGCTCTCGTTATTATCGGCTTATTTCGTGGTTTATATATAGAATAATGGGATTAATTGAATGTGTTGAAATGATTTGTGCTGTTGGTTGTCGGTCGGCCTGTCCACCTGAGGGCCTGTCGAGATGCTGCGACACACTGAACACAACCGGCGTGTATTTATATGATATTATTGTATTCATATGATTATCAGGAAAGGTCACAGGGAGGCATTTATTGTGTGTGTCTGTAAAACGGAGACATCTGTCGCCGCAGCAGCGCTTTGATGTGTCACGGAGGGCGTGGTCAGATGTTGTTGTCATGGCAACGAGAGTAAGCTCGTGTAACAGGGCTGATGTTCATTGATAAAGATGTTGATTGATCCGTCAGGTGCATGCGTGCGTCATCATAATAAACGAATTTGCACGAAATAGCAGCAGATTTCATATGCATAGAGTAACACATCATCCAGTGCTGTGGCTTAATTATGCAACATTACATGAGCCCTGTCTTTGTCATACACAGGCCTGATGCTCACTAAAAATGGTATCAGAGGAACTTCTGTCAAGATTTTCGATAGTTATAAAACAGACTTAGACCTGTCTGTAAAAATGGAAACACCTTAAAGGGAATACAGTACAAATGCTCAACAATAAGCATTTTTAGGCTGATCTCAGGTCAGTTATTCAGTTTTTGTACTTACCCTGCCAACATTTTCACTGGCTCCACCACAAAAAATAAAAAGAATATATATATATATTTACATTTAAACCCATCTGACTTTCACAGATCCCCCCAACACAATTTTTTATGTGTTTATCCCCTATTTTGATGACTG